>NC_134600.1:24472560-24760060 GCF_037038515.1 Microtus pennsylvanicus | reverse complement strand
TTTATTTCTTGTCACAACCTAATGCAGTAGAGTTTTTTCTACTTATTTCATCCAACTGGAGCTTAGAGTCCACAAGTCATTGCTCAAACTCATGACACACAGTTGGTAAGTGGAACCAGAGTCAAATTGAGTCATCTTTGACTTAAAGTTCCAAATTGAATCACATATTAGAGGTGAAGTAGATTGAGGGACCCCCTTTGCTTGTATCATGTGACACTGAACTGCCTTCAGAAAAAAAGTTGGGTCAAATTGACACTAAATCCTTAATGAAGAAGCAACAAAAAATTTTTTTTTTGTTGGCTTACCCATTTCAGAAACTTTAACTTTGCAGGTGATTATTTAGCTAGAATATTTGAATGTGTTTACCAAGCCTCTTCTCAAATCTGTATATGATTTCCTTTGATCCTTTGTCACAACTGATGCTAACAGTATATTATAATATTTTGCTATATCATGTAACCATAATACAATGATAAACTGGTTAATTAAATGATAATTAGAGGGCTTTGTCTATAGACAGTTTCAATGTGGTGATTAAGTTTTATTTTTAATTTTATAGGACTAATAAATGACTAGGAAATTAATGAGACACATCTTGAAGTGTGTCAATGAGGGCATTGGCAAAGAGGATTAACTGAGGAAAAAGATCTTTCTTTCTTTTTTTCTTTTCTTTTTTTTTTTTTTGAGACAGGGTTTCTCTGTAGCTTTGGAACTGTCCTGGTACTAGCTCTTGTAGACAAAGATCTTCCTTAAATATGGGCAGCATATCCTGTGGGCTCAGATCTGGATTAAATGAAATGGGAAAAAGAAAACTCCAGCTGAGCACCAGCAGCAACGCTCTCTGTTTCTTGATGCACTGCGATGTGAGCAAACAGTTTCACATTCCCATTACCTCCTCTTCTGCTGTGCTTGACTATACTTTCTTAAGTTATAAGACCAAATAAATTGCCCTCCCTTAAGTTATGTCCTGTCTGATATTTGGTTATAGCAATGACAAAAGTCAAATGTTTCAATTTTGGCAAACAAGGCCACCTTAAAAGGGATTGTAAACAGATCATTCCTAGAAACAATGTTTTTCTAAGCATAATCCAAACAGAATGTCTCTCCCTTCTGGATTATACAGAAGTGTGGTAAAGGCAGACACGGGACTAATGACGTAGAACAGCAAAAGACAATCAAGGTAACCTTGATTGTCATCAAGAAACTCCTTGCAGGGCCTTTCGCGGGCCCTTGTGCCATATTTGATTCAGTTATTTCCTGTCATTGTGGAGGAAGCTCCTTCCCAGAGCAATGAAAGAACCTAATGCCTATAGTAAGAAACCATACTGCTCTGAATGTTAGAACAGCTATAGAAGAGAACAAAAAAAATCAGGAAAAACCATGAAGTGAGTATTCTGGCAAGCTTCTATAATGGAACAAAGACCAAAATTAAAAATACAAATAAATGATGTTGTCATTGAAGGTCTAGTAGACACAGGTAAGCATGTAACAATAATTTCATCAGAATTTTGACATCCAGATTGACCTCATCAGAAGGTAAATGTTAAACTTTTTAGGGATTAGACCTTTATCTCAAGTAAAACAGAGCTTGAGATGGATTGAATGTTTAGGGCTTGAAGGACAGAAAAGAAAATTAAAGCGATATGTGGCTAACACAGCAATGAATTTGTGAGGATGTGATTTGCTATAGCAATGGAATACTCAGATTAATATTCTTCCAGTCTTAGAAACAACCATAAATTACCATATGTTTCTGGGGAAAAATATTAGAAGGTATAAAGAACAGTTACTGACCATTCAGGTTGTACAAGTATAGGGTAAACAGTTGCTGATCTTTCAAAGTTACCAACAGCCCTACCTTTAAAATGGTTGACAGACAAACCTGTATGGGTTGTGTAATGGCCTTTAACAACAGAGAACCTGCAGGCCTTAGAACAGCTGGTATAGGAGCAATTGAAGAATCAACCACCCCTTGAAATTCTTTTATTCTTGTTATTAAAAAGAAATCTGGAAGACAGAGAATAGTAATAGATCTAAGAGCTGTTACTGAGGTGGTTCAGCCAATGGGATATCTATAGTCTGGAATTCCTTTGCCCTCTCTATTACCGAAATGATGGCCTCTTATAGTTATTGATTCAAATGACGGTTACTTCACTATACCTGTGCAAGAAAAAGACAGAAAAAAATTTGCTTCCACAGTGCCTACTTATAATAATTTTTAACACTTTAAGAGATATTAAGGAAAGATTCTACCACATGGAATGTTAAACAACCCACCCTGTGGTAATAATTTGTATGTCAGTCATTGGAAATGATAGGTAAGCAATTTTCTCAATCTATAGTTTACCATTACATGGATGACATCTTATTAGCTGATTCAAAGGTAGATCCTTTAGAAAGAATGATTGAAGAAATAAAGAAAAATTTCCCTGTTGGGGATTACAAATTGCTCCTGAAAAAAATAAAAAGAGGAGATTGTATTAATAAAATAGGTTTGTAAAACTTTAGACCCGAAAAGGTGCAAATTAGGAGAGACTGATTGCAGACTCTTAATGACTTCCAAAAATTGCTAGGAGATATTTTCTATCTAGAGCCCACTATTGGGGCAATACCTGATGAATGAGTAATTTGTTCAAAACCTTAGAAGGTGACAAGGACTTAAAAAATTTCAGGAAATTTTCAGCTGAAGCTGAGAGAGAATTGGCTTCGGTGCAAGAGAAATTACAGAATGCACACGTGGATTGTGTGGATCCAAAGCTTAACTGCAGTCTGGCCATATTGCCCTCCAACCATTCCCCTGCAGGAATTTTAATGCAGAGGGAAGATATTATCTCAGAATGGATCATTTAACCACTTTAACAGAGTAAAAAATGAAAAACTTATGTGGAAAAGGGTCTCTGAGTTGATTCTAAGAGGAAAATTGAGACTTCACTAATGAACAGTAATAGATCCAGTAGAAACTGTAGTACCTTTACTATAATGAAGAAATTGACAAGTTATGGACAGAAAGTGAACCTTGGAAGAGAGCTTGCAGTAATTGTTTTTGCATAGATCAACAACAAATATACCAAAAGCAAGAGATTTCAACTTATAAAGAGAACTAGCTGGATGCTTTCTCACGTTGTATATGAAACACCAATATCTGGAGCCTCTATATTCTATATTGATACAAATAAATCAAGGAAGGCAGATTACAAATCAGGTTACAAATCAGAACATTTAAGTAAAGTGGATCTAAGCCCTTATGATTCTTTCCAAAAGTGAGAACTATATGCTATTCTCATTATATTAATGGATTTTATGGAAGCTCTCAATGTAGTTACTGGTTCACAATATGCAGGAAGGGTTGTTTGTATATCAAAACTGCTGAATTTATACCAGATGATACAAAATTGACTACTGTTTATTCAGTTACAAGAAATAAACAAGAATAGGAATCATCCTATATCTATATCTATATCTGTATCTGTATCTATCACATCTGATCACATATGGATCTGCCACACTCTAGCATAAGTTAATGAAGGAATTGATGAGTTATTGATTGAAAATGTGATAGTGGCCTCAGAATTTCATTAAGAACATCATGACAATAGCAAAGGTTTGAAAAAAAATGACTTTTCCATCACGTGACAGCAAGACAAGGCAGTTATAAGGAAATGTCCCACTTGTTCTTTCTATAACCAGACACCACTACCTGAAGGAAGTAACTCAAAAGGTACTCAAAGGGATGAAATCTTGTAGTTGGATGTGTTCCATTTTAGAGAATTTGGAAATTAAAATAGGAACACCATAACATTAATCCCTATTCAGGATTTCAATGGGCAACTGCTTTGAGCTCGGAAAAGGTTTGTAATCACACATTTGCTAGAAGTTATGAACATCATGGGTATACCTGTACAAATTAAGACAGACAATGCTCCAGCATATATCTCTCATAAAATGAAACAGTTTTTTTGCTTTTTACAATATAAAGCATACTACAGGTGTGCCACACAATCCTACAGGGCAAGCAATTTATTGAGAGATCAAATTGAACTCTAAAGGATATGTTTGAAAAGAGAATGGGGTAATAAAGACCCCCTGAAACAGACTTTATAGTGCTTTATTAATTTTGAATTTTCTAAATGATAGTGAGGATAGAACAACGGCTGCAGAGAGACATTGGATAATAGAAAAAAAAACTATGGAATTAAATCAGCTGGTACACTTTGAAGATGTGTTAACCCCAGAATGGAAACCAGGACATGTGTTACATTGGGGAAGGGGTTTTGCTTTTGTTTCCACAGGAGGAGAAAAGCTACTGACACCATCAAAATTGATAGATTCAATTTGAACAAGAGAGACCCTTAATTAGAAGCAACATGATCATTTAATCTAAATTAACATATAAAACTAACAAATGCTTTTCATGTGATCAGATATAACCTCCAAAAAGAGAACATCCCTAAAATTAGCGTTGGGGAAGGGTTTTGCCTTTGTCTTTTCAGGAGAATAAAAGTATCCAGATAAGGAATCTGAAGCTCATTGGATGGATGAATCATCCGGAAAAAAATGACTCAAGAGAAAGAGTAAATTGGTCTACTGGATTTCCAACAGGATAAAATTTCACAAATAATCCCAGATATTTGTTTCAGCTGTTCTCTACAGACATAATGCAAATGGTCCTTTTGTAGTCCCCGTCCAATTAAAAATTAAAGCTGGCTTTGGAATTGAAATGTGGCTCTCTCCTTTTTAAAACCAAGTAAGCTTGTTAAAGTAAAATTCCAAATCTCTGTCTCATGTAAGAAGAGCCACTTGATACGGGACAGAAGAAAAATTAAAATTAAGGTACTATTTTATTGCCACTGAGCTCATAATCCTTTGGTTTTATTTTGATTCTTTAAGGCTTTTATTAAGATATAAATATTATCTTAAAATTTATAATATATATATTTAAATTTTTGTCATGATATTAATGGTCATATAGGTAACTCTAGAAAAATGCTTCATCTACCTACCTGTACATGATTTTGGGTTTGAGGCTTTATCAGTTTCCTGCAGTAAACCATGTTTACACCTAACAGTGACCTATGAAGTCTCTAGAAGGAGGATGGGACCCCAGAATGATGATGCCACTGGGACTATGGTAACACCACTAAGCTGAAAAACACCACCTAAGGATCAGCTTTGTACTACAAACTGCTTAAGAATAATTTCAAGGTGGCTAGCTGAGATGGTCCAGCCTCAAAGACTACTCTAGCCAGGACATGAGACAAGTCCTGCACTTTCTCACTACATGGAAACTGTCCCAGGACTTGAAAATTAACCCCAATTTTTCTCTTCAGGATCCCCTAAAGATGCCACTGCTCTCTAACAGCAGGAAGGATATTTAAGAATATGACACCCACATTCCCAAGAGGTGGGGGTTAGTGAGTTTTGGTCATTCATTGGGTTATGGATATTTGTCATTGTTTATAGGAATTGGTTACAAGTTGTTCATGATAATGGTCAGGAACAAAGCTAAACAAAGGATTCAAGGTTCTTGTTATGAAAAGAAAAAAAGGGGATACAGATATGATAGGATAGAAGGACAGATTATTGAATCTACTCTGAAAAGAAAAAAGGGAGGATATAGATATAAGGCAAAAAGCTAGATTATTGAATCTACTAGTTTTAAGTATTTTGCATTGATATGGATCTTTGTATATTGAAACAAAGTTGAGATTATTTTTG
Source organism: Microtus pennsylvanicus (assembly GCF_037038515.1). Taxonomy (NCBI): domain Eukaryota; kingdom Metazoa; phylum Chordata; class Mammalia; order Rodentia; family Cricetidae; genus Microtus; species Microtus pennsylvanicus. The sequence continues at coordinate 24,754,345 of NC_134600.1, read as the reverse complement.
CTAGATCATACTGTATATACATTTCTACTCTGTGCAAGGTATTATACCTAAATAACTCAACAATGTGATGCAAATTTCTAGTCCTTGAAAGTTATTATTACCAACTACTTAGGATAGTAAGGAAATGCAGGTTAATAATTAGTCACCTATTACAGTCAAACTTGTACTCAGATATGTTTTCAAGGTCAAACAGATATACTTTAGATAGACATATCATCTTCAAACACTTCAGAGATCTACAGAATATGGCATTTAAAATATGATCTTTTAAAAATATATATAATACCAATTTACTCTGGAGAAGATAATGTGCATCAAAGAAACACCACATGGAGTTTACTTTCTTTGTTCTAAAAGTAAGTCACTGGGCAAGAAAGTATTCTTGTCTCAATTGCTGACAGTATGCTCTCTTAATTGGACAGGCAGGACACAAAAGAGTGACTATCAAATCTTGCCAAGACAAGGTAGGACAGTCCTTCAAAAATTCTGCTTCATAGAATAACCTTTTGAATATTCTAGGCTTGTAGGTTGAGGATGTGTGTGTGTGACCTTTGGTGACTGTTCAGGCAGTCAGCTATTTTTGTCATTTCTTACATTTTTTTGAAAGTCACTTGCTTGCACTTCCTGCTTATTTAGTTAATACCATTTCCTTCTCAGGTCTCTGAAGGAGTTGGAGACCAGATAGCTTTAGTTATAGTTTTCCTTGTTTACCAGACTCAGAAAAGGAACTCATTAAAGAGGTATAAAGTGTGTAAGGTTGTGAGACACCCAAAGATAGTTTGGATAGTAATAGAAGACTTTGAACTCACCAAGATAGGATAAATAATAGAGTATTTCAAATTGTCAAATACAAATGGACTAGACATTGTTGATATATTTATTGCCTGTATATTTTTATATAGTTATTATACTTATTGTATATAATTTTTCTTATATTAATGATAGCCTTTTTTATTTTAGATGAAAAAGGAGAAATGCAGTGATATTTTGTTTGTAGCCACTGGTTAGCCACAGAGGCTAGGGAGTGGTGGTACATGCCTTTAATCCCAGGACTTGGGAGACAGAGGCAGATGGATCTCTGTGAGTTCAAGGCCACTCTGGGCTATTCCATATTGAATCTGGAAAAGAGAAACAGAGCTCATACAAAGGTGATGTCAGCACTTGGGATCACATACCTTCAATCTCGGCACTAGGGAGGTGGAGACAAGAATGATATGGTTGGGTGAAGAGGCGAATATAAATAAGGTGGGAGGAGACAGGAACTCAGATGCAGTTTGAAGATGCAGTCTGAGCCACTGGTCTGAGGATTCATAGAGACAGGATTGCCCCTTCAGTGTGAGGATTTGTAAGAGGTAAAAGGTTTCTATAGTGGCTGGATGTACTGCTTCTCGGATCTCTATTATCACTCTCTAATATCTGACTCTGTGTTTTTAATTATTAAGACCAATTAGAATTTGTGTTATACCTATTAACGAATTATATACAGAAAAGGAAATTATTTGAGTGAATTCTAGCTTGTATTATATATATATATATATATATATATATATATATATATATATATATATATATATATGGAATGTACTACAACTAAAGACATGCAGTGCCCTTAAATATTGCCATTCAATAGAGTAGAAGACCAACATCTATAACAATTAGGAGATTGGCTATCAGTGCTACTAATGGAAACTGAATAGGAAAGCAGCCAGTCCTAACAATTTTTTGGTTTGGAGCAATTAGCAAGTTTCTTTTTATAAAAAGTGGGCTTGTTAATATAGACAGCTGAAGATTTAGTGTGTTTTCACTTAGGACTTTGACTTTATGATCTTACAAAAGAGATGCTGGAGACTGAGGAGAAGCTATTCTTTAAATGCTTCCATTTTGATCTTTTTTCCTGGGCCAATAATACTCACAAGACAAAATACACCATGTGTAGGTAGAGACAAGACATTGTTCTATGTTAAAGGGGCAATCCAGTTGGGGTGGGTCAATCACCTGGACAAGGGACCAACATGAGGAAGGGGTTCATTTAAGCTACACTAAAGAGATAGGGGGACTAATTATCTCATTTTTGAGATAATGAAAATTTGTTTTCCAGAATTTGTTTGCTCCCGGGACAGTTCCAAGTTGCCGTGAGGTTCTGTGGAGTCTGCCGGGCTCTCTGAACTGAGTCAGTACCATTGAAGACATTACTTCCCCTCTCCCTTTCCTGTTGCTTCTCTTTGTCTGCCATGTGGCTGACCTCCTTGCTTGCTTAAATAAGCACATGTTTTGTCCCCCCCCCCCCCGTTCTGTTCTGTATTCTCCTCTGGTACTGCTGTGATTAACAACAACTTGCTTGCTCTGGTTTTTTTTTTCTTTAAAAACTCTATTAAAAATTTCTTCAAGCATATGTTTTAGTCCATTTTTAAATTATTTTATTAATGAGAAAAGAACCCCTGGAAGGCACCCTGATTTCCTGGTATCATATAGCAACTCTGACGAAACACCCCCAAATTTCCAGTAACAGCATTGTAATTCACTTATAATGGAAGATTGCTGATCTCTTGATTTGATTATGCTTTTTATATAGCTCTTTCTATGTTGTATCTAATGAGGAATAGAAAACACACAGTGACAAGCAAATATTGAGAAAGTTAGACAGGAAATACGACTTTATTACAGGTTATTATAGCAGTATACAGAGGCCAGAACTACACCACCAATTTAGCTGAGCTGAGGTAGAAGGGGAAGAACTTTTAGATGGGGAAATGTGGGGGCAGGTGAGTTGATGAGAAGAGGATACTTGGGTTTGCTATTGGCCTTCTCTAAAAAAAAATAAATGTTCTCATAGCTTAAACTTTCTTCCATATTCAAGACGGGAGGATGTTTCACAATTCGATGAAAGTGATCCTAATGAAGTTGAGTTCCTATCCTCCCACAGAGAAGGGACTTAGCGATCTGTCTTCTCTGATGATCCCATTTTAGGCATATGGCTCCTAGGTAATTTTAAAAGACAGTCTTAGGTTGTAAAAGGGGTGGAAGACTTTTAAAAATATTGACCACACTAGCAGGGTATGGTGATATATGCCTATAACCGCACAAGCACGAGGCTGAGGGAGGAGTAGAGTGATATCAAGGGAAGCCTGGGTTAAACAACACAATAGTGTCTCAGAAAAACCCCAAGAAAACATTTTTCATTTGCTGTAAAGGATATTTGTTATAAAGGATATTTCTGTGTTGTGAAATTGTGGCATGGTGCTCATTTTCCTTGAAGTGTGTGTGTGTGTGTGCACGCACGCGCACGCTCTATTATCCTCAAACTCCAAGAGACTTTTAAAACATTTATGCCTGCATCACAAAGAGGCAGAGAAGAGATTTACAAGCTTTTTTTTTTTTTGTAAAGAAAAAAGTCAGAGCTCCAGGGTCAGAGGAATTCTCTGTGGAGGTCAGTAGTAGAGTTGAGGCCCATAGAAAGGCCAGGTTGGTCAGCACAGTCTCTGCTTTTTATTAGATAAGAAAAGAAACTTTTATAATTCTTTTCCTGAGCAATATGAAAGTTAGGCTCAATTGTAAGAGAGATCCGGCAAGTTTTATTTGATTTTTTTTCTCTGATTATGAAGACAGAATTGTCAGGTGAGACGGCTGCCTAGAAACAAACTCGGTTTTCTATTTAATCAAAGCAAAATGGAATGTATTAAAATAAATATGAAAGAAGGTGCAAGGAAACAGCTCTTTCACAATTTACAATACTCTCCTGGGTGATGCTAGCAATTATTCAATTGTGCAGGTCAACACAGAGGGAAGGAATTCATTCTGGTAAGAATTTCTGCCTTCTAGACAGATTCAAGAAAAGGAAAAGAATCCTTCAAGCACCAAGGCCAACACTATTCAGTTGCTTCCAATTTTTGTCGCTGTGAACAAAATGACAGTCTGTTGCAGGACGATCCTCCTCGCTCCTCCCCCCCTTTTTTCAATTACATAATGAAAAAGTATAATAGTTAATGTTGGGTGTCAGCTTGAGTGGGTAGAGAGAGGCCTAGAAAAGTGTGACACCGGCTCGTGGATGTGTCTCTGAGCATCAGGCCTGAGGCCCGGCTAGCTGAGGCAGAAGAGTCTCCAGAGAGGTGGAGGCTCCAGTCCGCAGAGTGCGAAGAGAGAAATCATGTGGCCGCACTCTGCTCTTTCAGAGTGGGCAGGCTTCGCCCCTGCTGCTGCTGCCGCCCCGGGAGACAAGGCTTTGTATTTCCAGCCTTTGAACGTGGGCTCACAAGAACCATACGGTCTGTGGGTTCTATGTTTTTAGAGAACTCTGACAGAGACAGTTACGTCAGCATTGTTCATTATGGCCTCAAACAGTTAAAAAAATTAAAAAATACAATTAAAAATATTTGTTTTCAAATTTTGTTCATTTTATATGCATGCGTATTTTGCCTAAATTATGTCTGTGTGCCATGTTCATGTCTGGTGCCCATGGAGTCCAGAAGAGGGGGTTGGATCCCTTGGGGCTGAGTTACAGATAGTTATGAGCTACCGTGTGAGTGTTGGGAATAAACATGGGTCCGCTGCAAGAACAAGTGCTCTTAACCACAGACACAACTCTCCAGCCCCTCTTGATAAATTCTTATCAAGTGAATTAATTTTTATTACTTAAAGTATGCAACAGAAAGTTATTGTATATAGGCATTTTAGAGGACCGAGATTAGCTGCCCACATCGGTCAACTTTGTTTGTAAGGTCATGGGATTGCAGACCCCAGAATGTCTTTTCCTTCTGCTGTGCCTTTACATGTTTGCTACAGCTCTCTTTCCTCTGGTATCTTGCATGGTGTGAGTGGATGTGGGGAGAGCTCCAGTGCCTGTAATATAGTGTGTTTATCTCTTAGAAACATCTCATTCTTCTGGGCATTTTTATTTGTGGGTTGTCAGGACGATGACCCCTCCTAAGCTGTACTGCCTAATAATGAGAACTTTGATGAATAAGATAAAGTAAAAATAAACACAAGGATATTTTTTATAGCTAAGGCCTAGGAGTTCCATGTTGGGAGATGCTCATGTTAATGTTTAAAAGGAAAGCACCTGAGTCCAGGACCAGGCTGGCTCCAATTCTCTTAATGCTAAAAAGAGTCAGTCATGTACCATTAGTTAAAACAAAGCTTCAGAATAACTTCAGGGTAGACCAGACGCCTTGATGATAGTTTTAAGATAAATTACCCCAGAAAACAAGCTCAAGTTCACAAGGACGCATAGTTGAGCTGTCTTTTCATTAGGCTAGGGTCGAAAATACAAAACGGCTTGATTGTTGCTAGCTCTCCTTGCTAGGTCTGGCTGATGATCAAAGGTGACGATTTATTTCTTATACCCATTTCTGCTGTCAATATCCTGATGTAAAAAAACTATTGATGAGTGGGTATGTACCCTAAAGATTTAAAGTAGAGCTGATTGATTCTTTTTCATGTATAAAAGCTTAGGCTTTGATTTTTTTAAGATTCCTTGTAAGATTACCTTTCAAGATAAGGAATAAAGTAATTGGCCTTTTCTTTGTAAATGCAAAACACAGCCTGCCAGTAAAAGACCAAGCTGACAAGAATACCTTGCTTGCCCACATGGTTAATCTCTAACAAGTTGCTTGGGTATGAATGTATGTGGGTGTTTGGGATAATTTGTTTTTCACCTGTAGTGTGTAAAATGTTTAATTATGTAAGGGATGTAGAAAACATGCTGTTTGTTTTATATGCATTGTAATCATTCACCTGAAAAACAATGTAACCACATGGTAATTCCTATATTGCCTGAAAACTTTGTTGGGGTATATAAGTTGTAAATAAAAAGTATCCATTAAAAAAGAATAGAGAAAGAATATGAGAGAATAGAAGAATAAAGAAGGAAGCCATCAAGAGAGTGTGTGAGTGTTTATTTTCCTATAATCCCCTCAGACAGAATAATCTATCTTATGGTGACTCTGATGGGTTCCTTTCAAAGCCCTGTGCTGCTGGAGGTTGGTCACCACACAGCAGTACCAGATAAAGGCGACTACAAAGTTGATCTGAATACAAGGAAGAATGGAGTTGTTCTCCACTCTAGTTAGGGTAAGCACAGGTAGTTTAGGAGGTCCTTCTGTTTATGTGTTGCTTCCATTGGATGAATAAAGAAACTGCCTTGGCCTAGATGATAGGGCTAGGCAGTGTTTAAATGAATACAGTTTCTGTGTGATTATTTTGGGTGTAAGTCAGCCGGGCAGGACAGAACAAAGGGCCCATGCTCCCTGTAGCACACAGGCAATAATATCTTCCACCAGGTAAATCTAGTTTGGTGTTGTGTAAGGTCATAAAATCAGCACAGGCTCTTTCCTTCGAAAAATCTCCCTGGGGATGTGACATTGGACCAAGAGACACGGTTTCTTTCCTCACTTCTTGGGACTTTAGAGACCATGACAAACTTGTAGACCCTCAGACAAGAGAAAGCTCAACTGTCCATGAATGCATGGGGTTGTTCAGCTTCCAAGTATGTAAACATGTGTTTGTGTGTGTGAGACAGAGAGAGAGAGAGAGAGAGAGAGAGAGAGAGAGAGAGAGAGAGAGAGAGAGAGAGAGAGAGAGAGGGAGGGAGGGAGGGAGGGAGGGAGGGAGAGAGAGAGAAAAAGAGGCACAGAGAGGCTCGGCAGGGCTTACAAAAGGCTATCCTGGACAGGAAGAACTACACAGATCATGCATAGAATTATGAAGTCATGAACTTCAGACAGCAAGTATATTCTTCCACAGTACTCAAGGTTTCTAAACTAAGGCCCTTTCTAGGAGGGGTGGAAGAGCCAGCAAGGCTGGAGAGTGTTAATTAGCTTAGTTCCTGTGCTAATGTCTGGGGGTCCTGATTAGGTCAATTTCCCCTGACAATTAAGGAATTCAAAAACAGGAGCAGTCTGAGCACAGCAGGTAGGGCAGGGAACATCTCAAACACAGTAGGCAGCTGCAACAGGTGCCAACATTTATTAAAAATCAAGGCCCACAGGAAGGCATGCAGAGAGAACAGCTCCCTGCAGAGCAGAGCACGCTCAAGTCCGTTTTCCACAGGTGAGCTGTGGGTTTTGTGTGGGGAATTGGTCCATCAGTTTAGACAAAGAGAAGCTGGTAGGTTTATGCCTTTGGGTAAACATGTCCAGGTCTGGCTTTGAGATTACATGACCAGCCTGACCTAGTTACCTGGAAAAGGGACAGGGGAGGGGCACCTGCTGGTGGGAGAAAGTTGCCAAGCTTTTGCCTCAGATCAAGAGGGTGAAGAAGCGAATGGATTCTGCCTAGGTTCGAAGGTGGTTGGCTGTCCCCTGTGCATTCAGACACTGGTTGTGCTTACATTCTTAGACCACAGATTCTGTGAGTTCTCCCCTACCTCCTTAAACGTTCAATGTTGCAACAGAAATGTTAGAGCCCATACCAATTTTCCCCAGCGTATAGATGACTGGATCTCTTTTCCACCTCTCTCTAGTCTCAGTTTATTTCTTAATTGTATTTGATTTTTTTTACAGATTTACAATAGAATTCATTTTGAAGTTGGTTGTTTTGGATTTATCTTTTCCACAGGAATGACCTGTCATCTGACAGACACACTCTTATAATTTTTATACTATATGTTTTAACAATTGTGATATTTCACCATGATATTTGGTGCATTCACATGAGTTCTTTATATCAGCGGGTTTTTTTTTTTTGTGCATGTGCTCATGGTTTATTGAGGCTTGTCTGATTGGAGCTTGCATGAGTGGGCATACAATATCAGGACTTTTTTGTAATAAAAGACAATTCAAAATAAATATGTATTAAAAAACTATGCCAAACACCAAGGAATAACGAACATTTACAAATTTTAAGAAAATCACTTAGAATTAATCGTTTTCATTTTCCCCACAAAATAAATAGGACACTTAACTCTCATTAAGCAGAGGAAAGAGTCAGACAGAAATAAAGTGAGGCCCACGGCACAGTCACCATGTTATTTTCAGCGAGGAAAACCTTTACCAAGATTAAGACACATAAAAGTATCTGAGGAGAACAAGCGGCAAAGTAGAGAAAAACTTCAGATGGAAAGTCCATACCCCTTGCGAAAATTAATAAACACCCACAACTTACATTTTCATGTTTTCAATATTTCCATATTAGTCTAACTTCCAACCCCAAATCCAAACAAACACCGTAAAAATTAAGTTGGCAATAGGTCTAGCCAACTCTACTCCCTGTTTAGTCTTTGGAGCCTTTCAAGTCAATGACAGGAATGACGGTGGTGTGGATGGAACCAGAGGGAGAGGAGAACCCCGCTCTTCTCCCTGGGCAGCATGCGCATCTCCACACTGCTCTGTGGAGGACCCCAGGGCTTGTGTGCCCTTCAGGCACATTACAGTGAAGGTAGCAGCCGCCAGTTTCTCATAGACCAGGAACAGCCGTGAGCGCTGTCTGGAGCAGCTTGGTGTCAAGGCCTTTGTAGAGTCCCATTATTCCAAAGCGCTGGTGAAGAAGATAGAGAACATTCCCAAGACTCCCCAGGGTTCTGTTTTCTGGGGTTAGTCTATGATGACCAAACCTCAGAACCGACTGTACCGTCTGCATGGGGTAAGTGACTGCGGTGCGACCGCTTGGCTATTGCACCAATGATGAACACATCCGGAGAAGAGAGCTTCTTCCTCTTCTTTAAAAGCTGCCGTTTTAAGCCTTCATAGAACATGACTGGATGGCAGGGTTGAAGACCAACACCAAGGAGAGGAAGGTGCCGTTGCACAGAGCCAAGATTCCTTCATCTCGAATAATCTGGTGGAATGCCTCCATAATGCCTTCGTAGTTAGCTGGTATAATGCCTTCATTCCGAAATTTTGCCCCTTGCAGCTTCAGCCTGTGTTTACCACCCAGAGGGGAGTCCTCAGCAGCACGTTCGCCACTCCTGCAACAAATCCTACTACCAGACCTTTTCCTGCAGAAGAACGTTGACCTTTGTCCCATACTGCTTTGAGGCTATTAAAAGTGTAGAGACAGACAACATTGGAGCAGCAGAGACTGGAAATAACTGGAAACCACTCCCGGTATGGTGCCAGGAGGCCTTCTTCTTTAATAATTTCCAGGAGCACTGCATGCGTAGTTTTTGGCTTTCTTTTCTGATCAACCTGAAGTCGAAGTCTAGCAGTATCCAAGGGAAAGAACACGGCTATAACAGTCACACTTCCCACGGCTCCGCACAGAGACCATAATGCCACACTTTCCCCTTCAGACACCACAACGTGGGCTCATCTATATCAGCGTTTTAAATTTAGCTAAAGAGAGACTCTCCGGGTCTTGTTTTCTTTGTTACCGTTCCCGGGTTTCCAACAGAAGAGGAAAATCCCAACACTATGTCACTGGATTCAAACTGGATGATCACAGGCATCACTTAAAAGCCCTCTCAAAGGAAATACAAATATTCAATTTTAATATTTAAATTTTGGAAGTCTTATGCAAACTTAATGATAACCTATTGAGTTAAAATGGTACAAAGCATATTGAATTTAGCATTTGTACTAATGTCAAGGGGATCGGAAAGTTTTCACACAACATGTACAGTAGCTATGAAATAACAAAGTTAAAATCTATAATAAATGTTAGTTGATGTTGTATAGGGGTTCCCAGACTTGACTGCATATCACAACAAACACAAAATATTTTTTAAACATAACTATAGGCTGTTCCTTTTTCGAATCTCTGATTTTATAGATGGGCTTAGGTTAGGTTCTTTACTTTAACAAATTTGATAATTCTATTGTCTCCTCGGGATGTTGAAAATGTTGTATTCTATTAACAGATGTGAGAAGTGATTTCCTGTTATTATTATCATTATTGTTAATTTTACAGAGCTAAGGACTGAACCAGGGCCTTGTGCTTGCTAGGCGAGTGCCCCACCACTGAGCTAAATCCCTAACCCTAACCTCTAATTATTTTCTAGAGTGTTCTTTCTTCTCTGTGGCTTTCCAGAGGGTGTTGCACGGACGATTCCTGGGGCACAATGACTGTTTGGATTTGATGGAGAATCCACGCATGAAAGTGTATTGGAACATCTGGGCCGTGGACTCCAAGCCAGGTGGTGTTTCATGACTACTTCTGATCACAGCCATCCCATCTGCCGTGAAAGATAAACCCAGTACATAGGTGGGAACAGGCAGATGTAAGCTGTTTGGGAAAATATTTAACCACTCGAAATTTATTTTTTTAAACAAACCAATAAAATGTAGTTTTTTTTTTAAACAAGTGAGTGATTCTCCTCGGCAGCAGTATTTTATAATTAGGTGTGATTTTCATTCAAAAAGCTTTTTGGTGTGTGCAATCTTCCATTAGGATATAACAGGTAAAGTGTTCTAACGTGAATGTTTTCTTTTTGTCTCTATATGCCAATGAAAAGCATTCACTTTATTGTAAAATGCACCTAAAAGATAATTAGGCCACTTTCGGCTTTGGATAAATGAAACTTGTTTCTGATGATAAGTGTTTGTATTTGATGATGAAAAAAATATGATGCATTGTAAGTGGGAAGAGATGGTTCTGTATGAAGTTAAAGATTTTAATTGTGTGTGCTATAAAGTGGTTTATTTATTGAAATGTTGCTGATGCAACGAGCTTATTGTAAGTTTACTCTAATGCTTTGAAAAAGGAATTAGCTTCTTATAAACTTCTTATAGGTCATTTTAGGAAATCTAATTACTTCTTATCTACTAACTACTTTCCTTTTTTGTTCGAGCAGTAAGAAAATGTATCTTAAAATGTCTGTATAACAATAGAACAATAAGATAAATATAATCTTGGATCAAATCTTTGTTGGGACAGAGAGTTAATTCAATATTTTCTAGTTATTTTTTCCAGGCACAATTTAAGGTCTCAAAGGACAAACTGTCACTCAGTAACCCATAAAGTAAATTAAATTACAACTCTGTCCTTTTCTGGTTAAAATAATAATTAAAATAATAAAATGCTGACTATATAGGTGATTTCCTGTAGCAACTGCCAATCTATTTATTTATTTATTTATGTATTTATTTTTACAGTAATAACCCCTCACGTGTTGCAATTGCCTTTCTTTGAGAGAAGTTAAGAACCATGTTGCCACTGTTGAAATGTGAGATATTAATATGCCAAGGGTCTGGGTAAATTTGTAGCCAGTGGATTCTGGCAATAACACATTCCAAAGCCTGGAGGAAGGGCTGTGCATGTGTGGTCAGCTCTCCTTGCTCACAGATTTGGATATGTATGTCACCTACACCTAGCCAAGTCTCACAGCCTCTGAGGTGGGCGTTTCCTTTGCCGCCATCACAGGCTCCACTCCCAGGCATTCTCCTTATTCCCCGCCACCCAGCTTATCTGATTTGCTCCTTCTCCAGCGCTTGAGTACTGGAGTTCTGTATTCTACATAAATCTTAAGACTCAACTCTCAAGTGTCATTTTTTGTGTTTATGTTTGTGTTATATATAAATTTTATAGTTCACTCCTTCACTTAGTATCACTTACTGGTAAAAAGGCACATTAATTTCATTATTATTGTTGTGTGTGTGCGTGTACACGTGCATGGGTGTGTGCATGCATGTATGTGTATGTGTGTGTGCATGCACACGTGCATGGGTGTGTGCATGCATGTATATGTATGTGTGTGCGTGTGCGTGCACACGTGCATGGGTGTGTGCATGCGTGTATGTGTATGTGTGTGTGTGTGCACACGTGCATGGGTGTGTGCATGCGTGTATGTGTGTGTGCGTGCACACGTGCATGGGTGTGTGCATGCATGTATGTGTATGTGTGTGTGTGCGCACACGTGCATGGGTGTGTGCATGCATGCATGTGTGTGTGTGTGCATGCACACGTGCATGGGTGTGTGCATGTGTGTATATGTGTGTGTAGGTCAGAGTACAACTTTTGGGAGTTGCTTTGTTCTTCCTATCACAGGTTTCAGGACTTGAACTTGCGTCCTCAGGTTTGAATGGCAAGTGTCTCCATCTACTGAGCCAGCTCCACTGTCCTCTCCAGCACTCCTCCTCTAGTCAAAAGTGTCCCATAGGAATCCTCAAACAAGCCAGGCTGTTGCCAAGACTATAGGTTACTCTCCACAAACAGACAGCAAGACCCCATTACTGAAAACAGTATTTACCAAACTCATTGACCTTGGAGAAATTGAGCTATGCCTATATAGAGTCTTCACCCGAATGTATTAGAGTCTTCTGTACAGGAAGGTACTCTGCACACTACTAAAGGAGAAACATAAACTGTAGGAAGATAAGGCCTACCAGGCCAAGAGGAGCCAACCTGGAGTCTGCCTGGAGCTGTCTGTGCATAGCCAAGAAGGAGCGACCATGCAGTGATTCCTGAACGCCTAGCAACAGGCGCTGTCAGGGGTCCTGATCGAGCCTAGCCAATGAGAAACGAGCATAAAACGTCAGCTGTCAAGGGCTCTGAACCTGGGTGCTGAGAGGGTATATTAGCTTTCCTGGCTGTTAAATGCATGAGTCAGATGCAAACCTTCTGCTTGACTCCCGGCGTCTGTCTGTTAACACTGCGCCTTTTCACCCACTCCCCTGGGGAAGACGTTAGGACCCAGCAATAATAAACGCTGTTCTTTTTTTTCCCCAAAGAGCAATCAAGAACTTTAGCTTAGATGTTGCCGTTTACTTTCTGTTTATATATATATATATATAACCAATTTTGTGGAGTGCAGGTTTGCTATGACCTGATGATGCTCTAGATTTTTCTCAGATTCTGTTGTCATGTCCCCTTTTCACTTCTGATTTTGTTAATTTGGATATCCTTTCTCTGCCTTTTGGTTAATTTGAATAAGGGTTTGTCTATCTTGTTGATTTTTCTCGAAGAATCATATTTTTTGTTTTGTTGATCCATTCTATTGTTCTTTTCGTTTCTATTTTTTTCAGCCCTCAATTTGATTATTTTCATTGTTTTTGACCTGTTGTCCTCTGTGTACTGTTGGTCATTTTATCTCCATTTATATCACTTGTTTCATTTTTCTTAGGAAGAGGTGTTCAACTTTTATTATATTAAAAATAGTAAAAAATAAAAGATATTTCTTGAAAGGAACTCTGAAATTCACATTTCATCCGGCAGCTTTAACTTCACTTTGCTTCATCCTTGGATTTTGTTTTTCATCGTTTGCAACTTTTACTTCTTTTAGAAGTCAAGATTTTATTTAATTTCTCCCAGTTCCCCTAGACAATCATTCTTGGAGGATGCTTCTTCATTTTTAACTTGTTTCATCTTATGCTTTTCTTTGGTGTTTTTGCTTAGCCTTTTCTAAGTTTCCTCCTTTATTCTTTCTTACAATGATAGGTGCCATTTACTATGTGCTTAGGCACCACGCTGGATATTTCCACAAGTTAGCAGCTGTCATTTGCATTTAACTGGGGATGACGTGGAGGCTTAGAGTAGAGAATCTTGGCCTAAAAATCTCTATGTAGCTTGAAAGCCCTGGCTTTCTCCACAGTCTCTGGGATGATGAGAACTTATTTGATATAGAAAGGTTCATTTTCTGCTATGCTTTCGGAGGCTTCGTGGTTGGTTGGCTTCATGGCTTTTGAGTTTGCGGTGAAAGAAAACAGTGGTTGGAAGCGAAGTTGTTCATTTTATGGACCGAAAGTAGAACAGGGCATCAGAGAGAGCCGAAGAAGCTGAGATTTCAGTACCACCACTGATCATGGCCTCTTCCCACTCGGTTGTTCCTCTCAGATGTTTCACTATGTCAGCCCCCAGCAGCTGACAGATGGAGAACTAAGCTTCTTTCCATTCTTCCCCAACTATGGGCAGGTTCAATTCTGTGTAAACTCCTAGAAACTGGGTGATTAGCAGTTATCAGTCTATCTCTCAATGTCCATGTGTTATATTTCTTTGTTGGACTAAATGATACATGACTTGTTTGTCTAAACCTCCATTTTTTCTCTAAGTAGTGATATGGAGTAGTAGAGCTAATTTCTGTTCTTACTCAGTTATCATGGTGATAATTTTAATTCTTTTCCTGTCTTGTAATCAAGAGGAAACTGCTTTGATTCATCTGAAACACGTTCACATCTCATTTCTGCATTATTTAAGTCTGTCTCCCAATATTTCCTAGATAGCTTTCTCCAACTCCTTTCCTTAACAGAAGAGCCTAAAATAATTGATTCCATCACCATATTCTGAAAGACAGTACCTACAATGGTTCCAGGAAGTTAGTAGCTTTAAGAAATAGCTGTGAAAAACAATAGAGATATAAGACATATTCTGAATCCGTGACTGGATTCCATACTGCTTTGCATTGATGTGAGCTAAACAGAGAAGAAAATACGAATACGAAACCTCTTGATTCCCCGATGGTGTGAGAAAGCACTATTGCCAAACTGTTTTGGGGGGGTTAAAAAAAATCTCCCAATTCAGAGTTAAAAACACTTGCGTCCAATTCAAACATCAATCGACACAGATATAAAAAAAAAGCACAGGATAAAAGAAAAAAGAAGGAGAGCAACAAAATCCCTCAGGCTTCTGAAATGTGGGAAGGTCTATTCTCCAGGTAGCTGAGGAGAACAGGGGAGCAGAAACGCCATGGGAGGCATTACACCGACTGGTTCCAGCTGACCAGTCACATGACTTCCCCAAGTTAATTAACTTCCCTGTGCTTCAGCCCAGCCCCACGAACGCACCTAGCGCTGGTTTCCCATTTTCAACGGAAATGATAACGTTAGGATTAATGAGGTGGTGCCGAGAAATGTCTCCAGTTACAGGAAGAGCGATTCAGCAGAAATATAAAATCCTGTAATTGTCCCACTGGAGATCCAAGGGTTGAGCAGGAAGGGCGTGAGTTACAGCAAAGCTGCCTTAATTGAGTCTGCATAGGCCAATTAGAACAAAAATCAACACATTTTAAGAATTTGATCCGTATAGATAGGCAATTAAATGAATTCAGATGGACCAAAAGAATTTTGTTCTTTAGTTAAAAAAAAAATTTGGATCTAATTTATTTTTGGACCTGTCTCCACACCCACCTTATCTGACCAGCTTTATTATTTTGTTGTTTGTTAAAAGAACCAAGAGGAAAACTTTAATCCCATTTTAGGTATAACACTAAATTGTTTCTTTTAAATTCAATTTATTTGTTTTAAGTTAGGATGCGCAGTTGCATTTACGGCATTTAGGACTGAAGATTTTAAATTGCATTCTAGAGGAACCACACTGGACAAAATGTATTTCATGATAAAGATCAAAATTGAAAAAGTTTATGAGCTATATACATCTGATGGTTTCATTGCCAAAGGAAAGGCCAAAGCAGATGGGGAAGCTGAAAGGTGTGTGAGCGCTAAACCAAAACTCAGCAGAAATAATGTGCAAGTTTCAGTGCGCAAAGCTCCCTCGGCACATTGCAGTCTGTGCCTTTGAGAGGCGAGAGCATGCGCGAGGAACGCAGCGCCATTTTTCCTGCAATGAAGACTTTGCCAGTAGGGAAAGAATAGAGAGGAGAGATAACTCGGCAGAGTGGTCAGCATTTACCTGCCGGAGTCACAGGAAAGAAGTTTGAGGTTTTCTCTCAGAGAAAAACCCGAACTTCTCTTATCCTTTCCCTCCCTCTCACGATCAGTCTTTTATGTCAGCGGAAGTAAGAGGCTCTGTGGACAGGAGCGCTTTCCACAGTGCGTTTTCTGTTGTGAGGTTTGCTATCCCAGGTTATAAGTTATAACGGCTCTGGTGAAAAATGCGGTTGGGAGAATTTGATAACCTACCATGCTTTTTAAGTAAAATGACTTAATAGCTTGTGTTTTAGATCATAAGAACCTGCTTCAGTACATCAAATATTAAGGCACAAAGTCCGAAAGAATTTCTTTGGAAACTCTGATGAGACCATTTCTGGCGGCCTCTGATGAGCGATGATGTAACCGACGGTATCACCCGACAGCTCCAATACTCACCAAGCAACATAGAGCACGCTCCCAGTCCATCACAGAATAAGCAAGGTGTTATATTTTCTTCTGTTTCTAGTTTATGCCAGTGCAAAACAGTATTGTGTAGATGTGATCAATAGTTTTAAAAGCCATTACGGAGTGAAAATTTATGGTTTCGGGACTGGACATGTCATCCACACGCGGATACATTGCAGAGGGTAAAATATAGAAACATTTTAACCACAAGGTGGCAGTAAGAGCTATATAAATTGAACAGGGGATTTCAACTGAACGCTTACTTCAGGCCGATCTCCTAGGACATGATTGTCAGAATAAACGGCCTCTCCTAACGTGGCATCCGCGGCAAGCCTCAGCAAAGCTGCTTGCTCTTGGCCTCTGCGGATAAGCACCTTCCAGATGGCAATCGGGATAAGCGGGGCTATTCCTGGGTCCCCAGTAAACGCCTGTTTTTGAATTGAGGAACAAAATTATGATGTAATGTTTGTATTTGCTTTGGTTCAATCCAAGGAACAATTAAGGTAATATTCCCAAGCTGCTAAGTCCAGAACCTTTGCTGAGTGCCCCCCCATCGCATATGCTTAATTTAAAGAGCCTTATTTTTTGTATGAGCAATACATTTACGTAAAGTTTTGAAAATGTTTTACTGGTGTACTATTTTGAAACTCTATTACTACCTTCTAATCTTGAAAATATGCTCTTTAACCTGTTTATCTTTGTCATGAAGATGACAGTGTTGTCTACTAGAAGTTAGACAATTGTGAGACTCTGGTCAACAGAGCCATAGAAAGCCCGCTGAGATTTGCTTCACCCAATTCATGCCCAAGTGGAAACAAACATTGCACAGGCCAACGGATTTCCAGGTGAATGAGATTTTCTTCTCTTTCTGTTAAAGGATAGGAAGGTCCTTCTCTGGAAATGCAAAGGACAAGGATGTGTGACTGAGGACTCATTAATGTCCGAGATGTTTAAATAACGTTCAAGAGGAGAGCTAAGTTCCACATACAGTTAGAACCTGATAATGTCTCAAAACCACACGGCAAGCCAAAACTCATAATACAGACGGGTGAAGGAAACCTGCTTTGGCTGGAATAGTGGATGGTTCTCCCATTCCTCCTGGTGGCGGTCTGCCTGCATGTCAAAGCTGGAGCCAAGAAGCTGAGGCGAGCCACGCACCTGCCCAACCCCGCCTTCCGCCATCACCCTGCAAGCCTTGTGCGAGGCAGTGGTGACTGTGCTTTGGTTTGTTGCAGATATCGCTGAAACACTGGGCAGCACTGGGTAAATTACATACGTGTAAATCCAGTGCGGTTCCCTAAAGCTGCTGTTCAAAACGGTGGCGGTAGTCTCTCTGGAATTTATAGGTAGTAAAGAGAGCAGGCAGACGAAGTCTATCATGCCACGGCATTCTCTCAGCTCCTCTAGTTTGAATCTCAAAGCACTGTTGTTTAAATTAGCTCCAACAGAGGACTAACCAGTGTTACACAAGGATGTGAGGCTTACAACGCTGACCAGCAGAATCAATAGCAAGGGAGAGAAAATTTGACACCGACTTCACAAATATTCCAGAACAAGGACTGGTTCTGGAAGTTGAGACCATTGACAAGGATGAAGGAATTAAGAAAAATAAAAAAACCCAAATTCTAGTGGACTGTTCCACAGGGATGTGGTGGCTAACAGAGCATCAAAATAGAGCTGCATTTTCACACCGACCTTCAGATTAAACATGAAACTGAATCCAGTGTAAGCGATTGCATTTTTACGTCAAAAAATCATTATTACTTAGTTTACTATTATTGCCCTATTCAGAAAAGGCATGACCAAAAAACATTCAGTGGGGAAATTTGTTTGGCTGTCTTTAATTTAGGTTGAAAAATATATAATACAAGCCAGTGAGATGACTTAGTGGGTAAGGGTGCTTGTTATGAAGCCTAATGGCTGGAGTTCAAGACTGGACCCAAGGGTGTCATCTGACTTCCACGTGTACATTACCTGTATGTACGCGTGTGCACACACACACACACACTCACACACTAAATAAATGAATAAATAAGCAAGGAAATAAACAAATGTAATAGAAAAAGTTGAAAATTTTAAGTACATATTTTATTATTTTCTCATGAAACTAAGCTATTGATCTAAATTTAGGCTGACTTGAATATTAAAATTACGATGGCAGCAGACCTATAGACTTACAAAGTCACTATCTTGTGACATGTGGAAATGCTTCTGTCACACGATTGGCACGGGCACTGCATGGTGGTGTTGTTGTTTAGCCAGGAAATAAAATCCAGCAACATTAGCGACACCATAGTTTGAAACAGCAGCAGATAACGCTCTTATGCCCATAGCCACTCACAAGGGCAGACCTCAGAACGAGGCTAAAAAGTTGGCGTCTCCCAGATTTTCTATCTACCTTCTCACTTTCAGAAAATATCGTCATATAAACTATGCATTGAATCTAGGAAGACCAACTGCTGAGAGGTCAGTAATATTCTATTGTTTGGATGTTGATCGACTATGCATGATCGTTTGTTTATCTATTCCTTACTAAGTGATTGGAGAGTTGTTGTTTTGCCTATTAATATTATTGTAGGGCTGGAGCTATGGTTCAGCAGTTAAGCGCACTTGCTGCTCTTCCAGAGGACGAAAGTTTGATTCCAAGGGCTCGCCTTGGGCTGCTCATACTGCCTGGGGCTCCAACTCCAGGGTCTCTGACACTTTCTTCTGGCCTCTGCCAGCACTTCCACAAGCACATGCTTGTGTGCGTGTGTGCACGCTCACACACACGCAGTAAAATAAATACATCTTCAGAAGAAAAGAATAAAGTGGTTGTCAATATTTGTTTTCAGGTCCGTATGTTGCATTCTGGTTTCTCTTGGATAAATATTGAGGAGGAGAATTCTGGGCTTTCTGATGAAAGTATATCCAATGTTTCAGAAAGGTCTGGCAAGCTTTCTTTTGTAACTTGTCCACCATTCTTGATACTTATATTTTTATATCCAAGTTACTTTGGTTTTGAATTGAAGACCTAAATATAGTTGGTGCATTTATTGTCAATATTGCTGGTACATGAATTAATAAATGTCATTGAAACAGGAAAAAATATTCCTCCCCTTTCCACCTTGCCAAAGATGCTATATCTTCATGGGACTGCCAGGAAGCTTACTGCAACAGAGGCACGCAAGTCACTGAGTACAGTGTCGGGCACACAGTTCATGTTGAGTGCGTCAGCTGCAGCTATCACCTGACAGAATGTTAGGACAGAAGAGAAGACACAAGCCCAGAGCTGTGCAGGTGGAGGTACCATTGTGCTACCCGGCTGCCATCTCTCCCGAGGAGCACAGCGCTCACAACTGCCGCCATCGGCTGCATCTCTGGCTAATCATATATTTTCACGTACACTAAACAGATGAAAGCCAGGGAAATAAGAAAACACAGGAAAGTGCAGAACCTAATAATATTCCAAATTGCAAAATGAGAAAATAACGTAAAAGCAGACTCCTAAGCTGGAAATTATAACAATTTAAGGTTGGAAATACTTTTCTAAGCACTTTCTGGCAGCTTCTTTCTTTCTTTCTTTTTTTCTTTTTGGAGATCTTCTCCAAACTGTGAGTGTTTAGTTTAAATTCATGACCATTTTTAACTCTGTCCCGTCGGCTTGAGTACTTAGCTCTTCATTCTGATAAAAGAGCAGTGATGACCGCATCCAGGGACCCAGCATCTCCTCCTTCCCCCTCCTCCTTTTGGTTGTTAAATGCACTAATCTTTAAGTCTCCTTAATCTGCAGGTATCACTATTAAATACAGGGATGGAGAAAAGGGAAAAAAAATTATCAGGTTTGTAAAAGAGTTGAATTTTTGCAAACAAAGGCAAATGTGCAAATGTGTGATTTACTCACAACGACCAACAACTTAGCAAGAAGTCCTCTAAACACCCTCTGGGTGATCTGTCACCTCGAGGCGTCCAAGGTATTGTGGCCAAGCTCTGTTCCCAGTCCAAAAGTAGTATACAGGGCCCTTCATTTCCACAGTTCAGAAGGTCTTCTGTGCAGGTAAATTTCGGTTCTGGTATGGAACCATATTGATATTGAATTGACTCGGTGGAAATGCATAGGGGTTCTGTCCAGAATGAAACTGGATTAAGATCAAGAGTAGTACAAGGGTTATACCTCATTAACCAAGCACAGGCTGAGGGAGGTTTAGTGTCTGAATGAGCCTCACCAATGCATCAGCTGGAAAAAATGTGCGCATTCTCTGAATGGCCATTTGGTTTAAGGGAGATGCTAGAAAGTTAATTAGATACTAGAGAGTTGGGTTTCACAAAGCCAGGGATTGGTCTGAAATATGTTCAAAGGCTCAAGTGAGAGAGGCCAGCTGTAGGGCAGGGTAATCTCAAGCTTGGGGGAAATCGTGCGAATCATGAGAGTGTGCGCTAATAGAAAATCTTTAAACGGTGGAGATGGTGTGCTTCTTGGGGGGCCATTCATCATCAATATATTGACCCAGCTATGCTTGCCCTCTCTGCATCGCAAGGTAAAAAAAAAAATTACACATTTCCCTTTGTGCCTATTTAAAAACCAATACTGCAAACACAGGGAAAGGAAGACAAAATCAAAACTTTATAGGTCTTAGCTGTCCCACCGGATGCTGCTCATAGGCTTCATGTTCTTTTACATTTCATTCATGCTCCCAAATGATAGTCACTTACCTTACTCATCTGGTGTTCCTGATAAAAACTCTCGTATAACCATGGTGTGAATTTCTTCAGGTGTTTTTCCTTTCCTGGTTTCCATACATTGTAAGGAACCTGTAGCTAAGTGTAGGAGGGACAGGAAGAAACTGAACATATTTTGCCAGGAGCTCTGGGGGATAGCATGGTCGATTACACACAGAGAACACCACCTGTGCCCTTTCAGCCTTTGGACAAGGCACTAGTCCAGGGATGTATTTACTCCTCCCACCAGGAGGTGAAATGCATTTCTCTTTCCCCTGGTTCTGTCTGTCTTCAGGGATAATGTGAACAACAGGTTGATGAAGAAATGGCCTTTTCTGAGCTCCAAGTCTTTACACCGTCTGTTGTTATAGTTGGCACTGCATTTTGGAGAACCTGGACCAGTTTCCTTGAGGATAAGACCACTTGGAGACCGAAGTCCTGCCCAGCACAGAGTTTTTGCTCATGGGCTCATTAACAAGTCAAGTGGAGGTTGTCTTTTGACTGTTACATAGCCATAGATGATGTGGGACCATTGTCAAAGAAGATGCAATGTTTGCCTGAAGATCTAAAGGAAAAACACATAGATCACAACAATGGCTGCTGCACCATCTACCCTACCTTCAAGGCAGCTTGTTCTTCTCTGAGAGCTGGGTAGGGGTGTGCATCATTAAAGGACTTTGGATTGACAAATCAAATCACGACAGAAGCATCCAGTAGAGCATTATGCTTTTTCAGTCTATTTTGTTTTTATTTGTATGTATGTATGTCTGTGTGTGTCACAGGCACACGAGTGTCTGTCCAGCCCAGAAGAGGGTGTCAAATCCCCTGTAGCTGGAGTGATGCATTGTCAGTTTCCTGACAGAGGCGCTGGGAACTGAACTGGCGTGCTTTGGAAGAGCAGCAATGTCGGGGTCCAGCCTTGATGAGATTCACGTTCCAGGGTAGGAGAATGAGGGTTAGAATTATTAAGCAAAAGGAACAGAGATAAAAGAGAAATAAAAGGCAGAAACACAGAACAGCACTGGGAGGGATATTCAGTGAATACTGAATCCGCCCGCGTTTATCTTCCACACGCTAATATACTCCACTCCAAAAGGGGATGGGGGAGGCAACAGACTTCACTAACATGAAAGGAATTGACCAAGTGTCCTGCAGGCAGCCACTCCCTGAAACCTCCTGCCAACATGAAGAAGCAGGAAAACACTTGAGTTCTCTGCCTTTTGATCAAGGTGGAATGAATTCACCTCTATACTCAAAATACTAACTAACCACACTCTAGGTCAGCAGTTCTTGTTTGTAGCCACGCCTGTTGTCAACAACTTTGTGAGAGCAAAACCAAGCTCAAGCTCTCTGACTTTGAGAGCGGAGCAGGACTCACATCTGTGAGCCCTGGCAGAGCAAGTTCTCTTAACCACCGAGCCATCTCTCAGGTACCTGTGCACAGCTTTAACCCTCTTGCCTGGCAACCTGACTCCCTGGATGCACACCCACCTACCCCCACCACCGGAAAAGCTACTTGGGTTTCTTTTGTTGTTTTCATCACTCAAGAATTACATTTCTTATTTCTTTGAGAGTTTTTTTTAATTGTTCATTATTGTGGTTATATTCTCGTATATTTTGGCCTTTATGAGGAAACATTTTAAAAACGATCTTTCAAACTTTAAAGTTCTTTTCCTCTCAAGAACTGAAACAGCAAGGGTAGCAACACACTGAACCATTGGTCGTTGGTTTGAGAATGAAATGACAAAAGTTAAATCCAATTAATTTGAATTCAAGTGAGGACAATGGCTCCTTTATCCCTCACCCACAATGCATCCTGGCGTATGCACGGCACTCATCTGCTTGACTCAGCTCTATTCGCCCTGATGATGTGGGGAGGATCTGCTTGTAGGATTATGGGGGTGGCTGAACACTAACACCCTTCACGGAGCAGATGGTAGCAGAAGCTCTTGGAGTCGGTGCAGTGTCAAGAGGAAGTCTGGAGCAGTCTCTCTGAAGATGAAAGGACAAAGAGTGGGGGCAGATGAAAGCCAGTGCCAGCATCAGACAGGCAGGTCCCAATCTATAGACGCATTACGTGTGGCTCCCGTGCTCCTAGCGGCTGCTCTTAGGAGCAGAGTGAGTGGCCAGGGGCTGCGGGCCGCATGCTTTGTAGTGACAGGAGTGGATGTGGTGCTTCCTGGCTGCGGAGGGGGATCAAATGGACTTGGGTGAATAAATTATAGGTTGGAAACTTGCTGCTCCAGGGATAGCAGACACTACCCCTATCATTTGATAGAGAGTGTTGTTTGGCTCGGAGGTGTTGTGTGAGAAAAGAAACTTGGAATCAGGCCATTTGAAGCCTTCTCAGCTTCATCAGATACCAACACAGCACTTAATTGTATATATATTTTTTTTTGATACAGGGTCTATGTAGCTCTGGCTGTCCTGGAACCCACTATGTAGATCTGCCTGCTCCTGCCCTCCATGTGCTGGGGTGATTTCACTACACCAGGCTTTAATTGTAAGTCTTAGGCGCACTACCCAACACAGGCCCTGTGCTACAAGCTGATGGTAATTAATACCAATTATCTCATCTATGTGTTTCAGAAACACAGCATTCAGTAGAAGGATTCACATAGGTAAGCACTAAATGAACCATAGTAGATACATAGGGTTAGGACCTGAGAAGACAAGGAAAGTCATCAACCTTATTGAGGTAAGAATAATCTCTCAGCAGCCCTGTTTTCTGTCTCCCTTTGTGAATGAAAAAGACACAGAGGAAGTTCTTTCACAAGAGACTCCATTATGAGCCTGGTTGGGGTGGCACACACCTTTAATCCTAGCACTCAGGAGGGAAGGCAGAGAATTTAGGCAGATCTCTGTGAGTTCAAGGCCAGCCTGGTCAACACAGTGAGTTCCAGGACAGCCAGAACTACATTGCTTTGAAACAGACAGACAGACAGACAGACCTACCTATGCATACAACAGGAATTCTGTACCTGTAGGTTGTGCAACATGGATTCATACCAGTCATGGATAAAAAATATTCAGAAAAAATTGAAACTGTATTAAATTTATACAGATGTTCTTTTGTTATCACTTCTTGAATACTACTGTATCATAACTACTAATGCAGTTCTTACGTTGCATAGGATATTGCAGGTAATGGCTTAAAATATATGGGAGTGTACATGGTCTTTATGAAAACTGTTATTTCATACAAGAGATTTGAGAACCCATATATTTTACTATTTGTAGAGGACCTTAAAACAATTTTCTGTAGATGCTGAGGGTGGGCTATTCATTTTTTTGGTTAAGGTTATATTGCAAGCCTTCACCTACCTCAGTGAGGTAAGGGAGATTTGATAAAATGATGGAGACAAGCCAACATCCAACTGCTGGAGCTGGAGACTGTTAGCCATGTCTGTTAGCTTTCGGACATTGACAGAATGCTTGATGTAAACAACCACAAAGAAGGTTTATCTTGACTCATGGTTTCAAGGTTCAGTCCACAGTTGTTGGTCCAGTACACCTGGGGAAACACTGTGGTGGCAGGGGCCTGTGGCTGAGGACAGTTCATATCACTGCAGACAGAAAGCAAAGGGCCAGGAACAATACCCTTTAGAACTGCTTTCAAAGACCCATTTCTTCCAAGCAGGTCCTGGAGGGACCAGTATCTGCCCAAGACACCCCAACACCAAGTTCTCAGCACCGTGAAGATTTATTTGGCCCATAGAGAGAAAAGAGGTAATGAGACAAAGACAGGTGATAGAGGACAAGAAAGAAGGGGAAAGGACAGGGGACAAAGGACCACCTCTGGACAGAGGGGAGACAGACAGGGCTCATAGGCAAATGGTAGTTTACAAAGGTAACAACTGTGTTAGGATGAGCTGGTTAATTTTGATTGGATAGGTTAATTAGGGTAGCCAAAAGGAGGCTTTGATTGCTGGACTTTAATACTTTAATAGCTGGACCTTAGCAGGAAGCCTCAGGAGGTGGGGGAGTAGCCAAATAAGGGAATAGATCTTAACAGCTAACTCTAGGTGTGCAACTTAACAGTTTTAGCAAGAAAGAAGAAGCGGGGGAAGGGCAGGGCTCACCAGAGCCATGTTTGCTATGCTGGGCCTGCTAGAACCTCTTCAGGTTCCACCTCTCAAAGTCTCTATAACGTCTCTAACACCATCATCTGGGAAAAAAATTTCAGTGCATAGCCTTGGGGGATCCTTCATACCAAAATCATGGCAGCAGTGCCAGGCACATGGCCACTCAGAAAGTCGATGAAGTCTGATTATACTTTAATCATTTGGCATTCATTCTTTTCTTTTTCCTATATCTCTTCTTATTTCACGATCTGGGAAGGATTCATTTTCCGGAAGAAGACATTTACTGATTTTTGTCCCACTTCCCCATCTTTGACCTCTTATTGAATCCTGCCAAGTCCTCTAACTCCAAAATATTTCTGTTCTACTAGTTTGGCTGTCCATTGCCACTCACACAGCTGAAGTGAATGGAGCTGTCTGCCAGAGTCTGGGGCTTGAGAGGCCTGTGTTTCACAATCTATTATGAAGGACACACGAGTGCCTTTTAAAATTTACTTTTGTGTTCAGTGCTAACACAGAGGGTTTCTTTACCCCAAACGTTTAAGCACGCCATTAATGTGGTTCTGTTCCAAGAGAACTTCTTCTCCACAACTCTTCCACTTCTTATTGTTACGCAACAGTTACTTCTGAGATTAAGATATTCCATTCTGCAGGGGAACTCTTTAAAAGGGAAGGTAAACAACTGAAAGGAGCTTCAGAAAGTTCCTGAAACTGAACAGATCTCTAGCCCTTCCCTCCCCACAGGAGTAGACAGGACAAGCAGACTGCTACCATGCAAGCAGCCTGGGAGAAGCAGAAACTAGCCAGGTTGCCTGGAGGAGGCCGACTGAGGCATGGAAAGGACACTCTGCAATGTGTTGAGCTGCCTGCTGTGGGCTGCGCAGTATGTTCCAGGTTTCCAGTTATGGAGAACTGTCACTTATGCTGAGGTGCGCCTTGGTGATGCAATTGTCATTGAGTCATTTCTGCTTCTGTAGGAAACCCTTCACCCGCATTCCTGTAAGTAACTCAAATAAAACTCATTGGTTCATCAAGCGAGACTTTGGTAATAGTCTTACTTTAGTCTGCCATGCAATCCCTATGAGTAGACATGTGTGTGTTCCACCTTCCCAGAAAATGTTTTGTCACACAATGCTTGTTTAAGCCAATGAAAAGCTCATTACAAAAAGCCATGTAGACTTCAGAGTTGTTCCTGCACAAATGTGGAGACTTAATATATTCAAAGTGTTGTGCAAATCCCACTTCAATCCACATTTAGAATATTTCCATTATCCTCAAGAGAATCCTTAACTTGATTAGTAATCATCCTTCATTTTTTTTTTTTATTCTGCAAATCCTTCCAGTGCCCTTGACGAGTGAGATTGTGGAAGGGACCTTGAAGTTGGCACAAGACACCCTGGGACCAAATTCTCAGCATAAAGGAGATTTATCTGCACCAGAGGGACAAAAAATAGGGAATTAGAGACAAAGAGAGGAGACAGAGGACAAAGGAGAAGGGGAAAGGAACAAAGGAGGTGGGAGGAGGGATATTTGCCCTGGAGGGACAAAGGACTATCTCTGGATAGAGAGGAGAAAGAAGTGACCCATAAGCAAATGATAGTTTATAAAGGAAAAAAAAAACCAGATATGCCCCTGTTAGGATGATGTGTTTATTTTGATTGAGCTTATTAATTAGGGCAGCCAAAACGGGACTTTTGATTGCTGGACTTCAATACTTTGATAGTTGAGCCTCAGGGAAAGGAAGTAAACAAATAAGGAAATAGACCTTGGTGGCCAGCTCTAGGAATGCAACCTAACAGTTTAGGAAGGCAGAGGGGATGGGGGAAAGGGCAAGGCCTGTCGGAGCCTTGTTTATCATGCTGGGGTCTGCTAGAGCCCCTTCAGAATGTACCTTATTTCTTGACAGATATGTGTATTTTCGATATCTCATATAAACAAGATAATGAATACACAGTCTCTTCTAATTGGCTTTTTTGCTTAATTGTGATAGGCTCTTGTCCAGTGTTATATTGTTCTCCAGTAGGGCTTAATGTTTACTTTTTTGCTTATGAAGTGGGAAAATTTCCAGATATGCAAAATGCATCCAAAAGATAGTAAGTATAAATGAAACAAATGACCACTAAAGTGACTGGCTTTTTCTTACTGTTCAGGTCATGGCTTAAATATGCCCTCTGACATCTAACTAGAGCATCCCAAGTAAAGAGCACCAATTCTTATTTCCATATTTTTCAGTCCTTACTGTATTTCTTTCAAAACTTTCTGATTTATTCTCTCTCTTTCTGTCTCTGTGTGCTCTCATGTGGGCATGCATTTTTGTGTGTATAGCTTTTTTACTAGATCTCATGAACATATGAATCATGTCTGTCTTGTTCATCATTGTCTCTCGGCTTGTGAAACCATAGTTCAAAATGTACATCCAAATTTTGAAGAAATGAATAAATAAATGAGTTCTTGAATAGTGAAAGGATTGTAGTAGTAGACAATGCTTATTGGGGGAATGATGATGAATTTTTAATTCTTTAAATAAATCTAGGAAGCAATGTTTCTTTATGACATTTTATATAATACAATCTTTTTCTTATTCTCTTCTTTACTGTAAGAATACTGTCTTTTGCTTTCATCAACATGGAGTATGTGTGTGTGTGTGTGTGTGTGTGTGTGTATGTGTGTGTGTGTGTATGTGTTCTGGCATTGACCCCATGACCTGGTGAATGCTAGCCAAGCACATTAACACTGAACTATAATCTCCGGCCCAATGTGGAGATTTTAACTGTGAGAAGCTGTGAGACCTCCAGGAGGACGATTGGTGCAGCCTAGACACACTATTGGTAGTCATATTTTAAGTTAAAAGGTACCAAAGGGTTATAAGAAAAAACAATATCATATTGGCCTATTCAACCTCAGTTTCTTTTACAATGCAAATGTTTAATTACATTTAATTACTTTTTAATTCCTATTAATAAAGTGGTTATTGCCACGGTCTGTGTTGTTAAATATTTTGCCACAGTCTTCTTAATCAGTTCCTTATTATTTATTGCTATGCAACATACACATAGCTTTTCCCATGGTTTACCCAACTTTCCATTCCTTCCCACCCCCCCACAGTACAGTTTGATCTTTTAAACACTGCTGCATGAGCAAATCTAAATAATTTGCTCGAGTCTGTGTCCATCAGCTCCAAAGTGCCTCCTAGTTCGCCATTTGAAAGGTGACGATCCAGGTGTGTGTGGTCTTTCTCTGATCCTGGGTGCGGTGATGTGAGAGACGCCCATAGACTCAGGCGTTTGAACACCAGTCACCAGTTGGTGGCGCTGTCCGGGGAGGTTGAGGAGGCTTGGTGTTGCTGGAGGAATTACGTCACTGTGGGCAGGCTTTGAGAGTTCGAAGGCTCACCCTCTTTCCATTTCTGTCTTTCTGCCTCATGCTTGCAGTTAAAGATTTGAATTCTTCTCCTCTTTATCTTTCCTGTAGCTTGCTGCCATGCCGTTACACTGCTGTGATGGATTTTTATGCCTCTGGAACCAGAAGCCAAAACAAATTCTCTCTTCCTTAAGTTGCTTTTGGCCATGGGGTTTTGTCGCAGCAACAGAAGAGTGACCAGCATGCTATTCCTTGATTCCGGAAGCTGTAATTTCAGTCTCACGTAATCGAGATTGATAACATTTACTTTCTCCTGTCAGACATTCTACTGACTGATAAAAATCCTATCACATTTGAATTAGTTGCACACTTGAATTATATTGCTCCTATCATTTTTTATCACCATTCTCAGAGTAGCCAATCCCTTTTTTGACCTACTGGATGAAAAAGCGTGCTTTAGTGATCATTGCTATCTATAGTACCCCACTTAGTCTCTCAGTTTTTATTTTAAAGATTGTTTTCTCAGGTCCCAGACTTCCTGCTTTGAGTGATTACACACATGGTAGTTTGACTGCACCGTGTTGTTTTCCTAGAGTATTAAATTTCTTTATTTTCCTTTTGGTCTGTAAAAACGGATGTATTGATACAGAATTCACATAAGAAGATAAAATTTTAGGTTAAAATGGAACAAATTTTCCAGGCACATAAGATACTTTATGTGATAAAGACAGAAAAGTTGATCTCAGAATATATATATATATATATATATATATATATATATATATTTCAAGATAGGGTTTCAGTATAGCTATTGTGCCTCTCCTGAAACTCTCTCTGTAGACCAGGTTGGCCTTGAACTCACAGAGATCTGCCTGCCTTTGCATCCCAAGTGCTGGGATTAAAGGTGTACGTCACCGCTGCCTGGCCTAGAATTTTTTAATGGTTTATACCATGATTTTTATCACATGGCAGACTCCATAAATATGGACAAGTCTTTATAATTAGCATGGTTCTGGACTTAACCATAAGAGACCAATATAGTCTCTTATTCTAATGATCATTACACTGTAAACAAACAAACAAAAAAGAACACAAGATCTGGACAAAATTACAACCAGAGTCAAAACTATGGCCAGAAATCAAACAGCATTTCTTAATAAACGCTGTTGTCTTCTGGGATATGAGTAGGCAGTGTGGGTGATGACATGATATTTATCATTTATTAAATATATGTAAACACTGTGAGACTAGAAAACTTGCTTTGGAGATGGTGCAAATAAAAGTTAAGCCCCAGAGAATACAACATAATTTATGTAGTTTTCATGTTCTTAGAACAAAGTATGAATAATTAGACAACTCAGAAGTAAACAAGCTTCCCAGAGCCTTTCATTTTGGTAAATAATACATAGTACTGTAAAACATACATTTATAAAGGACACACACAATTGCACACAGGCATGTGTGTGTGCACGCGCACGCGCAAGATTGTCACTGAGACCAAACTGACGCCAGGCACCACAGTTGTACCATTATAACCATAACCATTCTTTTTTTTTTTTTTTTTTGGTTTTTCGAGACAGGGTTTCTCTGTGGTTTTGGAGCCTGTCCTAGAACTAGCTCTTGTAGCCCAGGCTGGTCTCGAACTCACAGAGATCCGCCTGCCTCTGCCTCCCTAGTGCTGGAATTAAAGGCGTGCGCCACCACTGCCCAGCTAACCATAACCATTCTTATCTTACTAATGTACCCCATCATGTGGTGATCAAGCTTCTCCATTCATCTAGATCACCACGGTGTTTGCAATTAAGCAGAAACGAGGATTCTAAATTGTACTTAGGTGGGGGAAAGCTCATGCTGAAGCATTTATGACAGCCATAGTTTACAGTGCATAGGAAGCCTGCACACAGATTTGCTTCTCTGATGTCCGTAACCCAGAGGGATGCATTGCTGCTGTCTTAGTTCCACTTTGTTCATGACAATGTGCATCATCAAGACAAGTCAGGGAAGTGTTTATAAGAAGCAAACAGAACAGGAGGATTTGAACTCACAGCGTAAGGCTGCTTGTCTCATTACATATCAGAAATGGTGTATTTGTCACCCATTGGTGCTTATTTTTCAGTCACTATCAGCATAAGAAGGGAAATATTGGGTATTTGTAGGCGTTTAAATTCTCATGTAAAATGTTCTTTATACCCCACGGACAACTAAAGATCAAGGTGAGAGAAAATGAGCAGACTTGAACTTCACTCTTGTGTTGTCCCAGGAAAGCTTGCAGTTAAAGTGAGCAGTACTGTGTGCTTTTAACACTGTCTGCCCATGGTCCAGAAAAACTCCAGTAAAAGTATCTGGAAAAGATTGAGACTGGCGAAAAATCACATCAGAATAGAATGTTCTTAGGGTCTGCCTCGCTGGTGGTGTGTGAGTTCTATTACTTCATTCCAAGTGCATGTTTCAGCAGCTGTCACGTGTCAAAATGTAGAGAAGCAAAAACAATAACAACAAAATGACCACCTGCAATGTTATATAAAAGAACCTTGTGGACAGTGTATGGAGTCTGGGTTTACTCTCAGTGCAGAAACAACATAAAACAGTCTACACAGAAGATCAATGTAGGGGATTTGCCGAGCATGGGCAGGAAAACAAACAACAAGGAAAACCTGTTCTACTTTTCTGCTTTTGTTTTAATTCATTTTAGCTGGAACACATATCCTTGAGTTCATTGCACCAAGTAGATAGTCGATATTTCTTCACCCATCCCTGATTCTTTTACAAAATTTTGGTGTTCTGGTCTCCTTTCTGTTGCTGTGATAAAACAATTTGAGGTATTTTATTGAGGAGAATGTGTATATTTTATTCACAATTTCAGGGTACAGTCCATTATTGTGGGGAAGTTAGGGCGGGAACCTAAAGTATCATATCCATAATCAAGATTTAAGAAGAACAACACAGACTGGTGTAGATGTAGGGACAAGGAACACTTACCTGATGCTGGTGGGACTATAAGCTGGTGCAACCATTGTGGAAATCATTTGGAAGATTCCTTGAAAAGCAAGGCATAGCTCTATCACATAATCTAGCTATACTACTCCAGGGTTTATACCGAATGCACTCTATATGCTACCGCAGAGATACCTGTTTATCTGTAATCATTGCTACTCTTTTTGAAGAAACCAGGTATAGGAAGTGGTAAGTGTCCATCAGCTGATGAGTAGATACTGAAATTGTCTGTATTTACAGAGCAGAGTATTATTCAGCTGGTAAGGAAAAATGAAATTTGCAGATGAATAGATAGATCTGGAAATAATCAGCCTTAGTGAGGTAACCCACAACTGGAATACAAATGTCACTTATTTTCTCTCATTGAATCCTTAGGCATTTGTGATTCGTTTGGGTTCCCATAAAGTTCAGGAAATAAGGCTACAAAACTCACAGCTAGTTTATTTCAAGTCTTTTTTTAAAAAAATTATCTATTCTCTTCTGTTATTTCCTAGGAGATATTCTAAATACAGTTTTTCTTTAATTGTTTATATTTCTTTGCTAAGTTCTTGAGAATAGATATTATTTTTGTTTGAATTTTTTTGCAAGCAGCTGACATTTGGGTGGATCACCTTAATTTGCCATGAAAATTTTCACTGAAAAACACTAAGATGTTTTAAATTTTTATGAAATTTAAAGCTTAAAGGTCAATTCAAATATTTTCAAACATTTAAACATCTTCCAATAACATATCAAGGATTGTTTTTTTAAACAAATTAAGTAAAGATTAAATTAATTATAATTGAAATCAATTAGAATAAAATGTGATTTAGAATTTATTACATTTAGCTGAAGTTAAACACTGAGTCCTTTAGTTACACCAATTATATTCCCAAATCCACGAGTGACTGGTTGCTATAGTCTAGGAATGCATAGCTTTGGGTAGTTGGCTGCTATTATGAAGAACCATAATTCTTTTCCTAGCAACTTTAAATACAAGGCTTACTTATTCATTGTTTTCATGTGTGTGTGTGTGTGTGTGTGTGTGTGTGTGTGTGTGTGTGTGTGTTTATGCACGTGCACTTGCTTGTGTAAACATGCACTGTGTTTATGCACTTATTGCAGAGACATTTCCCCATCCTCCCTTTGTAACTTTTTTTTTAAAGTTTTTATTGCTTTGTAAAGAATACCATTCAAAATTTCCACTTCTTCCCCTCCTCCCATTTCCCTCCCGCTCCCCCACTTACCCTCCTCCCTGCCTCCAGTCCTAAGAGAGGGCAGGGTACCCTGCCCTGTGGGCAGTCCAAGGCCCTCCCTGCTCCATCCAGGCTTAGGAAGGTATACATCCAAATAGACTAGCATCCCAAAAGGCTAGTGCAGGCAGTAGAGACAAATCCCAGTGCCATTATCATTGGCTTCTCAAGGAAGTCAAGACCTTAGGGGTTGGTCCACCCACTGAGACAGTGTGCCTGATCTAATGGGAGCTCACCAAAGCCAGCTGGACTGGGTGTGGTCAAACCTTTGTAACGTTTTAACGTCTAAAGTACTTTAAAAATCCGTATTTGGTGTGTAATATCACTTTTCCTTTCGAGTAACTTTGAGTTCAGACGACTGCCTTCTGCTCCCAGCAGAATTGTGTTTGCTGCCTTCTCAAGTTTCGGGGCTCTCTAAGCTTCCGTCTGGGAACGCAGTCTCCACATTGCATATATTATCAATAGCCCACGACACTGGACGGCTCACCCTAGGGATGGCATTTTCATCCGCTGACTAGTGACTAGTTACGCTTTCTGTTTGAGTGCACACAAGCTTGTATTGTTTGCGCATGTATTTCAGTGTCAAGGGCAAATCCAGAGTTTGCCAGAAGAATTTAAAAGGGCAGCGTTGGGTACTTTTTCTAGGTGGCATTTCGTAAGACGTCGGGATCCTTGACGTGTTTGCTGCTAATGACTACATACGTGTGATGGAGCTTAAGTGGGGAATTTACTTAGTAGGTTTATCCTTAATTTTGTGAAATGAGTCCATGTTGTTTGAAGGAATTCTCTGTCTCCTTTCCCCTCCCACCTTCTTTCCTCTCTTTTTCTCTGTTTTAAACTTTGTACTGTCTTTGAATATGGACTATTTTTTTGTGTGTTTCAGAATATTACTCTGTGTTTGTATAACTGAAATATTTTAGTGATTTCTTTGTGGTAAAGTCAAATTCTTGTATATTATAAAAATTCCACATTTAGATTAATTAAGCATTATTTATTTGTCGATTTCATGTGCTATATGTTTGTGTTCAGAACAGTGTGTTTTCTGAGGGAGATTTATTGACCATCCTGCAGGTAACTTACCTTTTGCTGATATATGCCATTTCTTATGGTGAGCATGTTGACATACTAGGTAGGGGAGTTGCTACACTTTGCTAAGTGATCATCTTGGCTCATGTGTATGATCATGTGTCTGTTACTATTAGAATGCAAAGGAAGCAAAACAGTGGAGTTGAGCTTGCTTGCCTTTGTCTGTGTCCTTGGAAAACAAAGGATATTAACATGTGTTTCTCTCTTCTTCATTGAAAATTAAGGCTTAATAGTAAGGATCAGACAAACCTTGATGATTACTAACGTGTTCGGTGTTAGGGCACAGAAAATGTGGTGTCTGAGCTTGAGAAAGAAGAGGAGAGGTTATGCTATAACTGGATGATTTTACAGAAACTGCGAAGTCAGTTCAAGAGGAAGAAGAAGGAAAGCGAGAAGCACAAGCAATGAGCTATGTTAAAGGCAGAGCAATAAAAGTCTGTACGAGCTGTGCTTATCCCTTCCCTTAGTCGGGCACAAAGTACAGGGCCTATGAGTTAGTTGCCAAGGCAACTGTTGAGTTTGGGTGGTTTATGGCAGAAGCATAGTCCTAGGAAAGTGGGGTTAGAGGTGGAGCAACAATAACTCATGGAGGAGGATGCTCTGTGGAAGTAGCGATGACCCTGGGTGACTCCATGTGACCCGTAGAAAATGCTATGATGTTTTCCTGCTGTATTTTTGTCTGTAAAGTCTCACCACTTCTCGGCTAAACAACATCTTATGGAGTGACTGCATTTCTGGCTCATGCATGTGTAAGTGTTGGCAGGTCCCAGACTGTCCTGGGCTGCAGTATCACACCACTGAGAGGCTGATTTGTGTATAAAAGACAAATTCATTATCCAGTGAAATTATGAGTGCAGAATTGAGAGTATACATAAAATTTGTAATATCTTGGCTGAATAATTTTATATTCATTGAGCCTAATTAAAAAAAGCGAAGCCGAAATAAAACATACAAGCAAAAAACCCCAAAGAAAACAACAACAAACAGGGTTTGTCTTTTTGTCAAAAGAATAGTGAATTTAAATGAACTCTGGTAAAGCTATTGCATAATGATATATGTAAAGTAATACTTAGTGATTATATTATCAAGGATATTAGCATTTATTTGTAATAATTATTTAATAAGAAATAACGACATTGTTCTATGCATTAGTTTCTTTTCCTATTGACAAAATCAAGTTTAGAAACAGGAATGTTTCCCATTAGCTCAAAGTTACAGGATGGAGTCAGTTCTGGTGCGGACGTCTTGGGGCATCTGCTCACATCATACCCAGTCAGAAAGCTGATAGATGGTGGTGCTCGGCTCTCTGTTCATTCAATTCAGCACCACAGCCGGAGGGATGGTGTGGACGGTGCACAACTGGGGCCGGTCTTCTTTCCAGTAGACTCAGCTCGATAATCTTCACTAGCAGGCCCAGGAGCCAAGCTATGTGGATAACCTGTTATAAGTGTGCCCAGAGCCTAACTTATTGTACATAACCTCTTACAGGTGTGCCCAGGGGCTAACCTATGCTAGACAACCTTTTACAGGTATAATTAAAGGCTTGCCTCCTGGGAGATTCTTGAACCTGTCCAGTTGACAATATCAGTGAATGGTCACATTGTGCATATTAGCAAACTTCTCTAATGTCTGGCTTCATAAAGAGAGCAGGGTTCCTGTATCTTCTGCTGAATTTGTATCACATAGAAAAGGGAAGTCTTTACTTATCTACTAGGTCTTTTGGTAGTCAATGAGACTAAATATTAATGATAGAAATATGAAGGAACCCTACCATCTTCCATTTGATTTTCAGTTTGCACAAAAGCCAATTTGAGAACTAAGGCATGACTGTATGATGCTGTAAGTGTCCCAGTCTACGACAGTGTTCTAAGGGTCCCAGTGTAAATGCTCTTGTGGGAGGAATCGGCGCGATGCATGGCAGACTATGTCGCCAGGTAGAGCAGTTATATTTAAAAACAGAAAGGTCACAATTGTGGCAGAGGGCAAAATGTCACACTTTACCAACTCAGGACTGGTGATGTGGGGCCTGAAGGAGAAGGTAGGAAGTAAAAAGAGGCTTTTTTTTTCTGGAAGGAAAGGTAGAAGAAGGACTCAGAATGGAGGAGAAAGAGAAAGACAGAAAATGGTATCAGGACAAGCCCGGCGAGAAGGCAGCTCCAGAGGTGGCCTAGTTTCTACAGTGAGGGCATTAACAAGGCTTTTAAGAGGTACAGGGATTTAAAAAATGAGGACAAGACAGATGTCATATATAATTTATTACCTAGAACACCGTTAGTTAGAATAGATATAAAATTTCAGGGTAGGAGAGTCAGGTGTGGGAAAAAAAGGTGCCCTCGTGGAAGTTAATGCGCTAAAGCAATGTGCTTTCAAAGTCAGTTAGTCAGGATTATTGAGAGTAATGGGCGATGGGGGGGCACCTGTGCTCAGAATTTATGGGGTTACGGTGAGAAAGAAGAGGGAAAAGAAAAGCCGCCAGCCTAAAAATAAAGCACATTGCAGAGAAGGACACATTAGCTAAAGGGGAACAATGGCCACCCCGATGATCACTTTGCAGTGTATTTGTACCTAAAACATTCTATTTCGTCGCACAATAAAACCCCTCGCTGAGAAGATAACTTTAAGGCCTGGCAAGAGAGCAAGCAGCCAGAGCAGCACCAAGTTGAGTCCCCAGCCCCATGTCGGGTGGCTCGCGGCCCCCTGCAACTCCAGCTCCAGAGGATCCAGTGACCTTAGTGAGCACCTGCACTCATGTGTACATAGACACAGAGATGCATGATTAAAAATCAATCTTTAAAAAAGGAAACTAACTCTACATGTGCATGTTATAAAGTACTATATGCCATCATTAAACATTAACGGATGTAGAAAAAAATCTCCTTTATTTGACCTTTTCAGTACTTAAACATATTTTTTCAGTTTTAATTTACTTTTCAGTGTGTGCTTTTGTTATTTTGGGGTTGGGTAATATGTTGTTAGAGCCCCATGTGTCAGTAACTTATTGTGACAAAATATCTAGTAATACACAATTTGAGGAATGGAGGAAGGGTTATTTTGGCTTTCTTGCTTGACGGGATACTTCTCATCACGGCAGGGAAGGCATGGAAGTGGGAGACCAGTACCTGCGACAGGAAGCAGAGAGTGAACAGGAAGTGAGGCAGGGCCATACAATGTCAGTGCCCGTTCCTAGTCACCCACTTCCTCCAGAGCGGCTCCAACTCCTCAAGATTCACGCCTTCCCAACCAGCACAACGAGTTGGGGACCAAGAGTTCCCTTAGAAAAGCCTACAGGGGACATTTCATGTTCAAACCACACCTCATATAAATCTAACTAAGTTTTAAAATTAATATGTAGCATAACATTATGAACACAAATAGTTCACATAATATTTTAAATGTTTTCTTTTATTCTGTGTGCACATATGTATGTGCATATGTGTTCCATGAGAGGCATGTGGAAATTTGTGTGTGTGCACATCTACTCCATGGAGGGCATACAGACGTCAGAGGACAACTTTTGGGGGTCAAATTCTCTTCTTCCACTGTGGGATCAAGCTCCGGTCGTTGGGCTTGTGTTCCTCTTTTGGGCAACCTCTCTTGCCATAAAAATTTTCTGTATAAACTGAGGCTATGGAAGTGAAATGGAATTTTATATCTGTTATACCTTATAACATAGACCCATCTGTGTTAATATCTGTCAAAACAAGCTCAGGTACTTATTCTTAAGAAAGCTTAGCTTATTATAGCAGGGCTGGAGGATGTTTCTAGTGGGTTCTGATAGCTTCTATGGAGTGTGCAGGAAGTGTGCCGTGTCTTTCTATAGAGTGCATGGGAAATCAACAGCGACTTATGTGTCATACTTTTATCTTCTCTTCATGAGCTTATTTGATAACAGCGTTTAGATCTTTGCTTCCAGAGGAAGGGAGGACAGATCAAAAGTCCACAGCTCTCTGTTTCTGGCAGAAGGAACTGACTCAGTGGGATGGAGTCATAGCTGAGCTTTGATCTCTTATTTCAAGAGAACCTCTTATATTAAAGTGGTCGCATGTGTGTCTTTCTACATTCGATACTATGGATTGCCTCAGAAAGAGCTGGATGTTCATTTTTAATTTTTTTAAATCAAAAATAGATTCTTCTCTCACACAAGAGATCCCAACCACTATTTCCTCTCTGTCTGTTCCGCCTGGCTCTCCCCACTCCACCCCTTTCCCCCTGATCCACTCCCCCTCTGTTTCCTCTTCAGACAAGAGCAGTCCTCCCATAGATGACAGCCACATAGGACAAAACAAAAATATACTAAGACAAGGCAAAAGCTCTCATGTTGAGGACAAACAGGACAACCAACTAGGAGGAAAGAGTCTCAAGCAGGCAAAAGTGTCAGAGATACATCCACTTCCACATGTGGAATATTTTAAATGCTTTTATTACTTGGTTTTCAGCAGAAGTTGATTTTTTTGCCCTGAATTTCTATTTTAGTCATAGTGATGTGCTCAGCCTAAAATGAGGTGACTCTAGACTGGATGTCACTATGTCCTTTGTTCTTTACTTTTTACTCCATTCTTTAGCACTGGATGTGGCGGGCAAACAATACAGTGTTTTTTAACTGAATGATAATTTTCATTTTCTCTTGTATCTTCCCAAATGGATGGCAAGTGAGAGTTGTAGGATCTTCCCTTTGAACTTGAATTCTGGAGTTTTCTGCCTGAGCGTTTCTAGTCTTCTCATAGGATTTCTCATAGAATAGCGTGCACAGGATCATCTGGGGGAACTTGGTGGATATTTAGACTCTTGGGCTACATCTTTCCAACTGCAGTTCCAGCAAGTTCTTTGAGCTTGTATGGCAGGTGGCCATAAGCCCACACTTTCTTGAATATTGTTAAAATGTTAGGTTGAGGAAGACACAGGCAGATCCAATTTAGATCCATGTTTCCTTATTTATGTACTGTCGTGGAATGTTAGTTGAAGACGCGCTACATTTGTTTATGCCGTGGAATATTTGTTTAATGATGCAAAAATATGTTGCGTTCTTTTATGTTGCATTTGTTTAACTCTGTGAAGCTGTGTTACTTTTCCTGTCTTAAACACCTGATTGGTCTAATAAAGAGCTGACTGGCCAATAGCAAGGCAGGAGAGGGACGGAGAAAAAATACAAGAGAGAGAGGGAGAAGCGAGAAAAGGAGGAGAGGAAGACACTAGGGGCTAGGTTTTCCAGCCATGGAATAGAAGTAAAGAAGGACATAGAATAGGGAAAGGTAAAAGCCAAGAGACAAAAGGTAGACAGGATAGTTTAAGAAAATTTATAAATTGAAGAAATGGTTAGAAACAAACCAAGCTAAGGCTGGGCATTGAAAAAATAAGAATAAGTTTTTGTGTATTTATTTGGGAGCTGGGTGGTAGACCCCCAGAACAGTTTTTTTAAAAAAAAAAACCATACAGTGTCCCACCTATTCCAGGAAGGGCTTGTGGACAGCATGTTCTAGAAAAATCTCTTCGGTGGTCTTTAGCTCGTCAATCTAGAATGATTTCTAAAGACTGTCTAGTCTCAGTTGCAGTGTTTCTACACGTTAACGGTTTGTGATCTTTCTCTTGTCGTAATTATATATCCGTGGATCAAGTCTGAAAATGAAAACTGCCTTTATCCTGCGCTAATGCAGCAGAAGGACTGGCCGGCTACTCACAAGAGGGTACGTTTGGCTGCCTGAGAATAAGACTCACAAGCTCTTGACATATTTGATGCTCTTCCTTTGAGCTGTGTTTTGTACTTTTTGGTGACCCTGAGTCTTGTCTTTGACACTTCACTGAGAAGTGGGCATCTCCATGGCTACTCCGTTTTCTGCTCCCTGGGTTTAAAAGCACTTCCCATTCGGAGCGGCTGCGTAGGCAGGACTATTGGGGTCAAGAAGCATGTGGCCTACTGAAAGAGAAATGAGGATGAATAGTGTGGCTGCAGAACTTGGGGCACAGGTCACTTTGTTACAGTTACTAAAACCTCCTTTGTGACTTTTGTATAAGAGAGCACAGCACAGAGAATCTAACAAGTGTTACTGTTACTCCTGACTTCATAAATAAATCTGTTCTTTTCTATGAGGCCATGGTAAAAGTACACTTCAACTTCCAATTTCCTAATATCCAACCAAAACAACCATCTCTCTAGCAAATGAAATTTCAAATGGAATATTTATTATAAGCAAGTATGTAGAAAAATGCCATTATACTTATGAGAATTTTGAATTATGACTAGAGACTTAGAAATGATAATAAGGCTCACTGTATTAACTGTTAAGTTCTGTGGTTCAGTTGGTGTAGGGTAGGGGCACCCTTTGCCTCTCAGTCCTGTGAGTGCCCCCCTTGCAGAGGGAGAGTCATCATCTCCGGTGGCATTCCTGGCTTATCTCCATTCCACACTTCCTTACAGACAGCACCATCTTCTTGATGAGGTGAGAGAGCAAGTTTGGCATTTGTACTTCATTTCTTTCTGATTTATTCTTAAGATGCAGTGGTGTATGGGAGCTACATCTTCTGGGTCTGCATCTCTATGCTGGAAAATTCCAGGAGAGGATTCTGTAGGAGATCTGCAGTTACATCGATCTACCCTTCTCTAGGTGGGAAATTTAGTGTTGGGTGTCATATTGGAAAGTCTATAGGCACGGTCCACCTTATCCATATTCTCAGAACTGCTCCAGTAGACATGACGTCAGAGTCTGTCAGGAAAGGATATGCTGTCCAGTTGAGAAGAGGGTGGCTGGCAGAGTGTCTTCAGCTGCTTGCTCCTTTAGGGCCAGCTTTGGCTGAAAAGAGATGGATGGTTTTGCTCAATGCTGTGCCCTGTCCATGGCAGCCTACATTTGGTGACGGAACTAGAGTGACCTAAAAGGTCCAGCCATTTTAATAAATGATGTGATAGTAGATGGACATTGCTCTATTCCAGAGCTTTGGCCAGGTCAGTCAGTTCTGTTTAGACTATTTATTTATTCCGTCTTGTCTTTCTTCTCACTTATCTGTTAAATGTACCTTGAATTCATAGTCTTCTGGTTTTAAACATCTTTCTCTCCTAAATCTTTAGTTTTCCTAGGTGGTTTCAGAATCAAGATAATTCTGGGCTCTCATCAACCACAGTGGATGAACAAAATCTAGGCTAGGAAAACTGGTATTCTCTGTCTGAACAAACCAGAGAGGTAGGGATACGGATGAAACGGGAAGGCTCCAGTAGGGTTGTTTCTAGTACCTTTGATAGTGAAAGGACTGAGCACACCATAACAGGCTGCTCAACCTTCTCTCAGAGATCAGGCCTCCATTTCAGTTTCCTGAGACTGAGCAAGCACAGACAAAGGACAATCAATCTCCCTCATCCCTGACAGCCAGGAGGAGGCCTGGAACAGGCAGTACTAGGCCCGGCCAGCCTGAACCAGCCTCCACAATCAGTAAGCTCAAGGTGATTAACCAAGTAAGGACAAAGCCTGAGACTTGTTCAGACCAGCCCTCAAACAGAAAACTGTAGCACTGACCAGCCACTAATTAGTGCTAGCCAATTAAAATGTACCAACATGATTGCTACTTGCTTAAGCCAATCATATCTGAGATGAGCTAATTGCCTTAGGACCTCCCCTTTGCTGTGCTTAACAGGAGACTGTGAATGCCTCTCCGAGTTGTCGCCATCTTGCCTTCCTGTAAGATGGCCGTGCTGAAATAATAAACTGTTTTGCTGATTGCATACATGGAGAGTGGTCTTTTGTGGGACTTCTCTAGGACCCTAACATTAGACATCAAAGATGATATATTTTCTGACTTTCAAAGTGGTAGGGGGGCCTGATTTTTAGGGAGACATAAAGTACAACTGATGACCTTGCAGGCTTCTTCAGAAAGCAAGCAGGTGTTCCTGATTACCAAAGAAGAGTTAAGCATTCAACTTCCCTTGCAAACAACTATTATCCTTCATTTTGGACTAAATCATTGCTATCCTTTCTTATTTCTTGTGAAAGTTTTATGGAAGTCTTCAACATTTTGTCAAAAGCATTTCTCTAATGAGAAGTCACACACTTCTTATGTGCAATGTTATACTATGGCAACTGTGAGCTAGTAATCATGAAATTAACAATGGTTTCTTGAAGGTATTGCAGATTCGACTTGGAATTAAGTCAATAAAATTCTTTCTCCTTGGGTCACTATCTTATGATAATTTTCTGCCTCAGGCAGCCATGAAAATTATAGGTCTATAAAAGACAAAATGAGGAGTGAAATGAGAGTCCAGTACATGAAAAGAATCAGTAGAGTATGCGTTTTAAGGCAGAGTGATGAGTGTTTTAAAATTAATGGCTACAAAGTGAGCTATTTTACATCAGTTTTCTTTTAAAATTCTAGGTTTGGCCAGTCTTTGTAGTATGTATTTACTTATACTTGAATTGTGTAGTCATAACTTGATAATGTAGGCCATAGTTTTTGTCTGTTTGATAAATGCAGACATTTCTAGGAAGAGGATATCTCAACTGAGCAACTTCCTAAATCAGATAGGCCTGGACCTTCTCTGTGAGGCCTTTTCTTGATTGTCAATTGATGCAAGAGGGCACAGGCCACTGTGGGAAAAGCTTCTCTGGGTAAGTGGGCCTGGGCTCTGCAGAAACAGCTGATCATGTTAAGTAGAGCAAGCTAGCTGCACTCCTCCGTGGCCTCTGCATTAGCTCCTGCTTCCAGGTCCTTCGTTGAGTTCCTGCCCTGGTTTCCCTCAATGCTGTAAGCAAAACAAACCTTTTCCTCCCCAAGTTGCTTTTGGCCATGGTATTAATCACATCAACAGAAATCAAATCAGGACAATCTATTAAGGGAAAACGGGTGCACACTTTTATTTGAGAAGGCCCCGATTTGGGAAGTTTTCTCTCCTGGAGAAATCCAGCATTTACCTAGTCAGTCAGATTCAACCTGTGGGTGACTGGCACACCACTGGGTAGTACCTAGATCCAGGGAGGATTTTCAGTTTGCTTAAGTCAGTGTTTTTCAACCCTGCAAAGATATTAGAAATGCCTGTATTAAATCAATTCTGAAAATGAAAGCTGGCCTTTCTGACACAAGAGCGTGAGGTTTACCAGAGCACAAATGTGCCGTGCTTAGGAGAGAACAATGTCCTCTAAGTGACCTCTGTCAGCACTTCTTAGTCTTTGTCTTCCGAGGGAGAAAATCCGGGTACCCCATCTCTACTATTTCTTGACGCCCTTCTTTTCCAAACAGCTCTGTTTCCCTACTCCTTCCACCAAACCATCCACTATCTTCCTTCTTACTGAGAAGCTCCAAGTTCTCCCGGTGTCTCTCTCACTTTATCAGGTGAGTGAGCCTAGCTTTACGTGACTGCAGCTCTTTTTGTAGTCGTGTCTGATGGGTTCTGGCACTGAGCTGCAGATTGAGTTCACCCAAAGAGATTATAGCAAAACCCTGATGCTCAGGCTGTCGCTCGAGGATCAATTAAATTAGAATTTCTGCAAGTTTTAGAATTTCTGGGGCACTAGAATTTTAAAGCTTCTCGATGTGCGGTGAAGGCTGAGAACCATGGTTTGTGGGCACGGTCGGGTGTGCAGAGGCACAGTGTAATTGCCGAAAGCTCCTCGCAACCCCGTGGCATTAGCCCTGCTATTATTTCACATCGGAGCTGCTTGTTGATGCTTGTGAAGTTTTAATTTATTGAAGGAAGAGAGATTGATGAGCTGGAAGAAATGCTTTCTTGATGATATTCATGATCAGACTGCAAGGGGGCGAAGTGGGATATTGACAGCAGTCTTGGTTCTGTTCTTCGAGCGAAAGTGAATGAGGTTATTTGGAAGGCCCTTTCAGAATGATTAAAATGGCAAAAGCACATGCTCGCCTCTCCACATTACCTTGCTGGACCATCTAAATGTTATTGTTTTGATTAAAATCTCACTTCTTTTAATCGGCTCCTTTCAAACTGATGGTTAAACATTTAAATGTGTTTGTTTCTAAGTACTTCCGTTAACAATGTAAATTAATTTCTCCTTCAGGGAAACAGTAATTATGCCATCATGGTTTAAGGAGGAGCATCTGAAACATTTATATTAATACGATGTAATATAATGCTTAATTAACTCGTGTTTGCCATGTGTGGGATTTAATGTAGGAGAGAAGAATTGGTGGCAAAGGCAGGAAAACAAAGCGATCAATTCTATAAAAGACACCTCAAGCTAAAACATCAGAATAAAACCAGATACGCTTTTGTTTTCTTCCTTCCAAGCTCAGTCTGAGGCCTGCCTAATCCTTGTTTCTGGAGAATGAGGCATTTTAGCTCTTCACATGGAACTGAATTTGGTGGCTTCAGGGTCCTTCTCTTTGTTTAACAGGTAGCCCAGAGTTAGAATACATTGGCAAAACATTTAACATTTGGCACAAAATATGATCAAAATTAACATTTGACCCAAGAAATTTCCGTCTTGCAAGAAGGCAATGTGAGCACCTTTGTCTTCCTGCTGCATGCCCTGCTTTACCTGGGAACTTTGGTGGCTCAGTTCCCTAAAGTTCCCTATGGCTCAGTTCCCTAAAGTTCCCTATGGCTCAGTTCCCTAAAGTTCCCTATGACTCACTTCCCTATGGCTCAGTTCCCTAAAGTTCCCTATGGCTCAGTTCCCTAAAGTTCCCTATGGCTCAGTTCCCTAAAGTTCCCTATGGCTCAGTTCCCTAAAGTTCCCTATGGCTCACTTCCCTATGGCTCAGTTCCCTAAAGTTCCCTATGGCTCAGTTCCCTATGGCTCAGTTCCCTAAAGTTCCCTATGGCTCAGTTCCCTAAAGTTCCCTATGGCTCAGTTCACTGAAGTTCCCTATGGCTCAGTTCCCTGAAGTTCCCTATGGCTCAGTTCAGGATCAGTTTTGCAACCTTGGCGCTGAAGTTGAGCGAGTTACCCGACCCATCTTTGTTTACTACTTTATGCCAACTGGAAAATGCTATCTTCCTTACTTATCTCTGAGGTTTGAATAAACCTAGACTAAATTTTATAACTCCTTGAAAAAGTAGGTAGAATTGAGAGTTGATTGATACCTTTTAGCTTCCGGGTAGGCTGTCGTGGCATTTC
This sequence comes from Microtus pennsylvanicus, assembly GCF_037038515.1. Classification (NCBI taxonomy): domain Eukaryota; kingdom Metazoa; phylum Chordata; class Mammalia; order Rodentia; family Cricetidae; genus Microtus; species Microtus pennsylvanicus. The sequence goes on along the minus strand of NC_134600.1, from coordinate 24,709,916 downwards.
AATTGTATTTTAATAAATAAAGACTGCCTGAAGATCTGAGAGTCAAACAGCCCTACTGGTCAGCCTTACAGACCAGGTTATGGTAACATGCACCTTTAATCCCAGTAGCCACCGTAGTTTCTACAGAAATTGGAAATTGCCTTTAATCCCAGTGGTGCATGCTTTTAATCCCAGCCCTAGAGAGGAATATAAAACGGGGGTGGGAGGGGGAGAGGTGGGGAGACAGCTCTCACACAGTCTCATTCTGAGATTCCTGGGAGCCGGATCACCATTTCAGACTGAGGTAGAGGTAAGAGCCAGTGGCTGGCTGTTTTGCTTTTTGGGTCTTCAGGTTGAACCCCAATTTCTGACCTTGAGTTTTTATTAATCATGCTTCATCTAATCATGCTTCAGTAGACAGCAGTGTAAGACTACATTGGACAACATAAGAACAATATGGCAGCACCAGAAGCTAGTGGTTCTACAACAGCAAGACGTGAACATCCCAAGGCAGGTGAAACAGAAGAAAATGAGCTTAAAAATAACTTTATGTGGATTGTAAACACTTTTTGTTGTGATGTGGCTACAGGGGATTCTGACTTGATTTAGACTTGGTGTATGAAATTTTACTTATGTTTTTCCCCAGCATCATAACGTCTGAGCTTGATAGTTGTCAGTCAGACATGATTAAGAGTTGAGTGGGAAGAGGGTATCTCAACTATGAAAATGCCTCCATTAAATTGGCTTGTAGGCAAGCCAAGGGGGTATTTTCCTGAGTAATGATTAATGTTTAAGGGTCAGCCCAGTATGGGTGATCTCTCTGGACAGGTTATCCTGTATATAAAGCAAGCTGAGCAAGCCAGTGGGTAGCATTATCCCATTGGCTTCTGTTTCAGTTCCCGCCTTGGCCTCCTCAATGGTTGACTGATGTGGAAATGTAGCCAAGTTGCTGTTGGTCAGCGTTTTATCTCAGTAATGAAAGAAAACTAGGACAATGTCTACAAATGTCAGCCATATTGCCTGTAGCGCAATAACCTCTGAACAGATAACCATAGCATTTACAGTTTTAGTGATATAGTGGAACAAACCCATACACAGCTCATGTACGATTACAAGGTTGTTTAGCAACTGACACAGATGTACACTGTTAAAGAGAGGAGTCAACTTTTCTGTTTCTACTTCTCCCTTTGCTAATCTCATGTCTGTAGCATTGACACGGCACACTTATAAGACCATCTATTTTAGTTGTTCTCTGTCTAGCCTTTTGTTTTTCCCTTTCCAGGGGGGCAAGGTTTTAGGATTTGGTTCCTGTATAGGACCAAAGAGAGTCATAACTCTGTGATGCAAGGCAGTAATTCCTAGCCCTGGTCCCTTAGATGGATTTCAGTAGATCCAATCTCAAGCAGCGTTAGACTCTTCTAAGAGTGCTTTTGGACACGGTTACTCAGTCATCTCTCGTGAATCTGAATAAGGAAGTTGGAGATAGGCTCATGACTGAAAGGTTGTAAAAATTTTCCACTCCGTTATGGTAACTCCTGGATCAGGGTTTGGGGATTGGGACCTCCCCTCCCTAGTGAGCACCAGTTCTGGGACACGTGAAGTGGAGCGAACACGAGTCAGAGAGTCTAGGAAGGGCAGTTCTCAAATCAGCACATTCCCATAAGTTGCTCTGCTACACAGACATAGAATTCCAGCTCTTGGACTTTCAGTTTTTTTATATACAAGAAAAAAAAAGTGCCAAGATACTTTGGTCTTATCTTTTTATTAAAAATCTACATACTTCTCAAACATCAGTTTGAGTATTATGTATATTGGAATTTAGTACTAAATTAGTCCAGAAGGGTTGGAATACCTTAATTTTAGTTTATGATCAATACTTGAATACATTCTCATTCTGATTAACTCTCCACAGAGATGAGGTTCTAGATATACAAATTTGTGAATTTTATATCTTTCAACAGTAGTGGGAGTTAAAATAAGCGATCACAACATCTGTCTGACTGTTCTATACAGTATATAATTTTACAGTGGCAGCTTGGCCGTTATAGATATTTAACTATGAATGGTTTTTGATGCATTTCCCTTCTCTATCTGAATATGCTTAGTATTAAGAAGTTTTGATCTGTTGATTTTCATTGTTGGGAAGGAGTGGAGGAAAGTGTTATTTAGGGCACTGTATTAACATTCATCAAATATTGGCCTCATTTTCTAAAGCCGTGTCTTTAAAGACAGAGAAAAAGCAATTTGACCTTTAGTTCTTTCTGAAGGACGGGGTGGAGGTGCCAAGCATAGTTCTGCTTTTTCTTGTCAAACAAGGGAAAAAAAAACCCTTAAAAATAACCCACCAATTTCCAACCATTATATTTTAAGCCACAGGAGCTTGTGAGTTATCTTTCATCTCGGTTCTATCACATAACCAGAGAAATTACACAGCATCTCCCATAGGAGAGGTCTGGCTGGGAAGCAATTCAAGCAAAAATATATTATAGAAATGTGATTGTTCAGGGTGTCATTATAACAGCTATTCATCTTTGCCCCTTCATCTGAAGCTTCTTACTCCTCTTCTCATTTTATCTTTTGTGTATCTGTGTTTTTCCATGGAAGGCTGTGGCAGCAGGAGTGGCCAGGAGGCAGTGACCCCTGGGGAAGAATGTTCAAGAAATTTATTAGACTTAAATGTTTCTGAGTAGTGTCTGTAATATCTCTGCAGATAGAAGGCAGTTGAATTTGATTATTATTTTCCCTCAATCTTGATTTGTACTTGTAGGAAAAAATCTAGATGTGTTCAAGCTTTAAAAGATTTCAGCTCTATATATTCTACAAGGCAGGTGGTATTCTTTCAGGTCAGCCATCACTACTGAACACATTTTAGTCTTTACTTCCTGGTAGGATTGTATTTCCAATTAAAAATAGCATTCACAAATTTTCTTAACACTAATCAGACCGATGATGTAAAACCTTGATTCTGTTGGAAAATCAGGATGTGCTTGCTTCTTTACCAGTTATTTATTTATTAATGAAGAAGGAACCACAGGCAACAATAGTTCTCTCATTCCAGGGGTAAAAGGTGTGCTGAACTTCACTGGATAGTTCTGCCGACCTCTCCAGACTTCACCCACACAGTAGGCTCTCTAGACCTAAAGGGTTGGTTAGTAAAGGATGGCCTAGAGGCTATGTGTGAAAGTTGATTCTGGCTGTTGGCTGGTGACTTGGTAGGAGTCATCCCTGCCTCATGTGGCCCTTTATTCTTCAATGGACAGTAATGGTTTCTTTGTGGAGGTCTTTTGTCAATAGTCCAAGATCGCAAGTGCAAAACTTCTTGTGGTCCCTGATTTACGTCTCTTAAGTCTTGGGTCTTCGGTTGGAGCTTCCAGCTCACTGCTGTACAAGCTGGAAAACCCTATCCTTACTCACAGTGAGAAAACTCTGTACAAAGGAATAGCACCCGAGTGCCTGCCCATGGGCTTAGCTTTTGACCATACTTGGGCAGAGTGCTAGCTGCTGCATGGCACATCATCAGTTCTTGCCTAAGGTCTATAAAACCACCCTGCCTTGGCTCAGGGTGCGCCTCCTCTGGTCATGGTCTCCAGGGCCAGTGAACTTGCCCGGGGGGTTGGCTTGATTCAGCTTACTGCATCAGCTAGGAAACTTACTATCTGGGAAAAATGTGTCATTGAGGTCTGCCCAGATTCATAGGTAGGAAATTCCCATATTTGGAAGCATGTTGCAACAAAGTCACATTGAAATGGTGCATATATAATACAAGAGTTAGAGGGAGTTTGGGAACCTTTTGACTTACATCCCCCTATAATCTAGTCCCTGGCTTTTATAGATAGCTCATATCTTTCCCACATGAACATAAATTCTCCCCCTCCTCCTCTTCCTCTTCCTCCTCCTCCTCCTTCCCCCCTCTCTTTCCTATGTGTACTTGTATGTTGACTCAAGCAAGAATTGTATCCACAGAGCTTCCAGAGAAGTCATATATCCATGTGGATTCATGCCTGAGAACCAGAATTCTGTTGTCTGAATCAATTATATAGATAAGAATGAAATTCCTTACACCAGGTTCTTGACTGTGACTTCTTGTTGTAGAAACCTGTGCAATAAAGAGGATACACATTTATTTTTTATTCCACACACAGCTACAATGAAAATCTAACAGGATAACTGAAAAACAAAACAAAAGAAAAAAAATACCAAAAATAAACTAACCAACCGACAAACAAAACCACCCACATAAATTTAAAAGGGGGAATAATGGGAATAACTTGCCTGTGGATATTGCAGAAATATAAGTGGGCACACACTTCCTCATTCTATTGTCTAAACATGTTCTTAGCTTAGAGACTAACTCCAGTGCAATAACCTGGCTCCGTTTTCTATTGTTTCTGATCGTGATCCTAGAGAAGCTAAATAAGAAGGTGAACCCAAAGAAAAACATATAGTTATCCTCCTGGATATTGGAAGTAGACAAGATTGCCGGGCAAAAATTTGGAACTTGGGGTGAGGTGGGATGGGGGTAAGGGGAAATGGGGAGAGAAAAATGAGAAGGGGAGGATGGGGGGAGCTTGGGGGAATGGGATGGTTGGGATAAAGGAAGGGTGGATATGGGAGCAGGGAAGTATATATCTTAATTAAGGGAGCCATCTTAGGGTTGGCAAGAGACTTGACTCTAAAGGGGCTCCCAGGTGTTCAGGGAGATGTCCCCAGTTAGTGCCTTGGGCAGCTGAGGATAGGGGACCTGAAATGACCCTATCCTATAGCCATACTGACAAATATCTTGCATATCACCATAGAACCTTTATCTGGCGACGGATGGAGATAGAGACAGAGATCCACATTGGAGCACCGGACTGAGCTCCCAAAATCCAAATGAGGAGCAGAAGGAGGGAGAACATGAACAAGGAAGTCAGGACTGCGAAGGGAAAATGGCACTGGGTTTTGATCCTACTGCATGTACTGGCTTTGTGGGAGCCTAGCCTGTTTGGATGTTTACCTTCCTAGATCTGGATGGAGCAGGAGAGGACTGGGGGAGGGGGAGAGGAGTGAGGGGAGGGGGAGGGAAATTTTTCAATAAAAAATATATAAAAAGAATTGACTGCATTGCCAGCTCCAAAGACTGAGGATAAGATACATACCAAGTTCCAATTTAGCAGATTCCTTTAAGTTCTGTTGAGAGACCCAGGTCCCAGAAAATCTCTGATCCGTAGCTGCTACACAGACCCTGAATGATTTGACTCCAAGCCCCAACCCAGTGAAAGAAATACACCCTGAAAATGGAACCAAAGCCAGGGGAAGAGACACGTTGTCCTCAAACTAAGTGTTGGAGAAAAGTCCTTGAACCCTGAAATCAGGACCAAAAGAATATACTAAGCTCCTACCAAAAGATATTCACCCTGGTACCAAAATTAGGATTAAAAAATGATAGAAAGAACCAAAAAAGAATTATAGTTTTGCCCCAGAATCAGAGCCATTCTCTGCCCCTGACATAAAACCAACCAATCCTCGAGCACGGAAAACTGACCAATCACTGAGCCCCTAGAGGCTTGGACTTCCCCTCAAGCATGGAAAGCCTCCTTACATCATAGGGGGGACAGCCAATCCCAAGACTGGAAGCCTGGTGTTCCCGTCATCCAACTAGGGGGCAGTCAATCCCAAATCCAGAGGTTTGAAGTTCCCCAAACCTCTTCCCCTATATAAACAACCTCCTTTCGCTGCTCCGGGTCCCTCTCCTGGACTGTTCCTGTTGCTGCTGCTGTTACCACTTCAGACAGACAGACGGACCTGAGTTAACCTGCAATAAAGACTCTTTGTTTTTGCATTGGAGTCGGTCTTGTGGTGGTGATTTGGATTCCAGATTTTGGATGCAACACTGTTTGTAAATAATAAGTTAATGCTTTCATTATTTTTCTTTCCTCTTTATTTTATCATATATAATTAAATATTTTATGATTCAGTTTTGAAGATACTCACCAGAGATAGTCCAAGGTGGAATAATAGGTTATTTAGGTACATTTTTTAACTTTCAAGTTTTTGCCTTTTTAACAGGTGTGACCCACTGCTATCATACAGTAATGTTTTCTCTCAGAGCGACAGGAACAACCACTTTATCACTTTTTTAGGTCAGTGCACCTCCTTATTTCAAAGCCAATGCTAAATGTCTAAGTTTCTTGTACTGTTCCTCTCCTAGTACCAGTTGTTTATCAGTTACCTGTGATAGCACAATTAAAAATTGCAAAATGCAATATTCAAATGCAGTCCATACTTATGTGCTCATTATTTTGTGGATAACAATTTCTGCTGGAGACAACGGAATGGCTCTTCTTGCCTCACCTGGAATAGCTTATATAGCTGTCTAAGTGGTAGTATGGATGGGCTGGATGACCTTGGAGCACCTTGGTTTGGGGCGGTTTGTTATGGAGGGCATTTGCCAGGGTAGCTAGGTCACTTGTTTTTCATGCTATGAAAGTCTGTTCTCGCAGTGACACTTTCAATATAACACCATGAAAAGTAAAGAGCAGCTACCAGAATTTTTCATGAGGCCGAGATTTGGAGGTTACAAACTGCCCCTTCTACTCTGTTCCATTAATCTAAGCAAGTGATAAGGACAGCTCAGAAATGGTGTGGGGAGATACCCTCCACTCAGTGTGTCAACTGCAAGGACACATTGCTGAAGGACAACGTGCAGAGGCAGAAGGGATTTTTGTGGCCTTTTAGAAACAACCTACAATCGCCATTTAAAGGGATATTTGGACTCTTCACTGACATTTTATAGAAAGTTCTATCCTGTTTTGATAATTGTAAAGAGAAGACAGGAGAACAGTGTACACAAAAAAAGAGACAGTTTTATTCATTTGAGAGATGAAATATGTAAATAAATGATTCAGGATCATATAAAAACTGCATGTATACTATCTTCAGACAGAATGTTTGTTTAAAAGCATTTTTCTATTACATAAAGCTAAGAGTTTCAGTTCCCTCAATATACATCTTAAGATATCAGGCCTGCTATTCCCCTTCTTTTCAATTTATGACTTTATTATCTTTTTATTTCCTAGACTATGGTTGCTTGAAGCCAGGAAACTTTCTTCTATAGCATTGTTTAACAGTTTTTTCCAAGAGTGAAACATTCCATCCTACAGGGAACACCTCAGTAGGCAGGTAAACAACTCAAAGGAGCTTCAGGAAGTCTCTTCAACTGACCAGATTCACTAGGCCCCTCTTTGCCAGAGAAGCAATAAAAACTGAGATGAAGCCAAGTCGAACTGCAAATACCATACTAGCTGCCTGGAAGTGGTTAGGGCAAGTGAGGTCTTCACCCTTCTGAGCTGCCTGTGGGCTGTGCTCTGTGATCCAGGTTCTCAGCTTCCTGAGCTGTCACCCATCCTGGGGTGGGCTTTTCTGATGCAGCTCTCTTGGAGGAATTTATCCTCTTGTAAGTACCCAATAAATTCATTGGGTTCACTAAGTTGGACTTTGGAGGGATCTGTGCTTTGGTCTGTTGTGGCTCCCTATCTGGGATGAGCAGATGTGTGTGTTGTATCTCCCCAGGAAAAGTTTTGTCAGACAACCTAGGGTCTCAGGAAAACATCATTTAGTTTGGGATAGTGTCCTATCAAAGACAACTGTGTGAGACCTAAGAACCTGGACCTTTGCTTCTTACTACATAGATTGTCACTCTTGAGAAACCCAGATTGAAGTTTGCTTGCTGGTTAGGTTTCACTGATACATTCATTGGTTCACTGAATTTTCATAACTGGGAAATAAAACCAAATCTCTTTGTTCTAGATATAGGTTTACAAATCCACATGACCTATCAGCAGTGGAGTATAAATGTTTATGCTATTTGAAAGGGGGATTCCAAGAGACTGGACTGGAAAAGGGAGAGTCTCAGGGATGGGGATCTGGAGAAAGGGATGAAGTGAGAAGGAAAGAGGCAAGATGAGTCTGAATTTACTGTCCTGATTATTTCACGGATGCACCTCGGGATAGCAGGGAGACCAGCAGTCTTAATTTATCCTTCTGTAATGATAGACGTGCCTTAAGAATGCTCTTAGCTCTGAAGGTAATTACGACACTTACTCTTGAAGGAAACACCAGCTGCTGCTTTATTCGCCTGAGCTTTGTGTTTGTATTAAAAGTCTGCAAGTTGGTGTCAGAGCGTATTCTGTTCTGATGAGAAACTCTGATAAGTCAGTTGCTGTTTTCCCTTGAAATATGGGACCCTTAATCCTTCATTTTATAACCTTGCAGTTTTAAGAAAAATAGGAAAGGTGAGAGACTGGGAGACTCTGATGAATTTAAATTTTCTCGGCTCAAGTAACATTAGGACAGCACTGCAGCCCCAGAAATGGCTTACTTGGAATTATTTGTTGTTTGGTGAACTAGATGGAAATCATGAAGGGAGCACTCTTCACCGCCGCACCCTCCGTAATGGTATTTACTCCGCTCCCAGCAATCGTTCAGTTTCCTCTGATGCCCTCCGCCTTCTCCTGCTGATTAAATTCCCGTTTGGTCTCCCTGCCAAGTCTGTTGGATTAAATTAACAAATTCTGTTTGCTTTGGTCGGAATGACCTGCATCAACCTTCAGCTTGTACAAAATAATAATCTTGTCAGTGATGTATTGATTCAGCGCTCTTTATCTGCTGTTAAAGAGATGTGCGGCCGAGAATGCTGGCTGCGGCTTGCCCGAGTCTGCAGGCCTGCGAGGCTTACTCCAGTGTGCTGGAGACCTTGATCTTCTACATCTAATATATCCCTTTTCTTTCCTGTTTTTAATGATCTGGGTTTTTCTAACAGATCACCGAGTCTTCATCACCCCGAGGGAAGGCTTTAACATGATCTTTTAGTCTATGAATGACCTGCGCTTAGAAATTATCTACATCAAAGGACCAATTTGGGAAGATTAAAAGCTCCCCTTTGAAAAAACTGGCAAAGCCAGTTCTCAGTAAATTGTTTTCTCCTGCCCCCTTTCATTGCTTCATAGCAAATAGCAGAGAGGTAGTCAGACTTTTTTTTTTGTTGAAGAAAATGACTTAAAAATTTTATATTATAAGATTTGAAAGCATAATAAGATTTTTAAAAAAACTGCACAATGCCAATCCATTAAGCTTTCTAGCAAGCCCTAGAAAAGTAAAATGACATCTTCTGAGCTTCACTTAAAAAGAATCGTACTCACAGAATAATCACCAGACTGCGGACTGAGAGAATGTGGAATGAGAAAGCAGAGGCAGTCACCTTCTGATGATGATCAGGCCGCAGTATATATTCTGTTTATATTTTCAAACACACTAGCATACGCCTCCTTTTCATGTTGTTTCATTTCATAGGTGAGATAAATGAGGAAGATAAGATTTAATCACTTGGCTAGCATCAAGGTAACCTGGGGTTAAATCTTTGACCCTGTAAAACTAATGCTGAAGATATTCTCTCTTCTCTTTATATATTTTCCTTGTATATATTAATTGTATACTTGACATAATGCATTTGGAAATATTCCTCTCCTGTCCCTCCCTCTCTGCTTTAGTCCTATTTGTTCCTCTAGACAATTCCCTTCTGTTATCATATCGTATAGACATACAAGATTTTGGGTATCTATATAAAATCTAATAACTATGTATAAGAGAAAGCCTATGATACTTGTCTTTCAGGAACTGTCCTGATGGGCTTTATCCCCACCAGATATGGTTATCTCCAGTTACATTCATTTTCTTAACATTGTTTATGATTGAAAACATTCCATTGTATATATGTACAGTGTTTCTTCTATGAATTTCTGTGTTGGATACCTAGGTTGGCTCCCTAACTTATCTGCTGTGAATCCAGCTTTGATAAACATCAATGTACAAGTATCTATGTGATTTGTTGACTTAGAATTTTTTTGGATAAATACCCGGAGTGATATATATGAGTAAGGTGGTGAACCTGCTTTTAATTTTGTGATGACCCCCGATGGTTATTGCTGTAGTGACCGAACCTCTAGAAGTGTGTATAAGGGTTCCCATTTGTCCATATTTTTGCCGGCATTTGTTGTTATTTTCTTAACGACTTTTATTCTGACTGAAAAGACAAGGGATCTCAATGTACTTTTAATTTGCATTTCTCTGAAGGCTAGTAAGGTTGAGCACTTTTAGTATTTATTGGCTGTTTGTGTTTCATCTTTTGAGACCTCTCTGTTTATTTCATTAACTCATTTATTGATTGGGTTGTTTGATTTCTCATTGTTCAGTTGTGAATTCCTTGTATATTCTACATCTTAGTCCTCTCTAAGCTAGTTAGGTAGCAATTGTTTTCTCCCACTCTGTAGGCTGCCTCCTCACTCAATTGACTATTTCCTTTGTTTCTCACAAGCCTTTCGATCTCCTGAGGTCCATTTGTCAGCTGTTGACACCACACCCTGGGCACTTGGAGTCTATTGTCCTGTTAAGAAATTCATTATCTGTTGCTTATGCTTATAGCTTGAAGTGCTTTTCCTACTTCTTTCATTCTTAAAATGCTCTAAGCGTCCTTTTCTTTCTCCCTGGATGCATGTGTAATGGACGTGTGTGCATTTGTATATGTGAATGTGGGTTGCATGTGTGTTAAGGCGAATGTGCAGAGCTCAGAAGACTTCGTGTGTTTGACTTCCATCTTGTTTGAGAACACAAGATCTCTTTGTTACTTGCATTATGCATGTTAGCTTACACAGCCTGTGAGCTTCTGGGGATTCTATCCAAGCCTCCAATGTCACTATAAGGCCTGGTATTACAGATGAATGTGACCATGGCTTCTTTTGTCCCCATTGTGCACCGGGATCACAGATGTGTGTGACCATCGCTGTTTTCACTTGGGTTTTGAGGACTCAAATTTGGGTCTTCATGATTGCACAGAAAGCATTTTACCCACTGGGGCATCTTCCTAGCATTTTTCCTTTTCATTTAGTTTCAGAGTTTAAGGTCTTATACTAGGGCCTTGGATGTATTTAGAATTGTGTTTTTATACAGCATGAGAGATAGGAACCTAGTTTATCTCTTCTATCTGCAAATGCCCAATTTTCCTTGCTTTATCGTAGAAGAGTTTGTCTTTTCTCTAGTGCATATTTTTTTTTGCATCTTTCTCAAAAATCATGTGGCTATAGGAGTGTAGGTTTAAATCTGGGTCCCTTTTTTCATTTATTTGACTCAAAATACCAACACTACTCTTTACAGAAATAAAAAAAACAACGTAAAAACACGTATGGCCGTGCAGAGCAGTTCATAAATTAAAAAAGCTGGAAGTATGTCTCTCTGTACCTGATTTTAAGTCAACTGGTCATTCTCTTTTCAACAAAACACATTCCATCTTTGAGAAGGAAGCTCTCCCGGTAGCCAACCTTCAGGACAAACACGGTCAATGAGTGTTCCCACTATGTGGTAGCCATGTCACAGCGTAAGTTCCGTGGGGAAACTTTCACGAAGCCCACTTGTTATTTAGCCTCTAGCTTTGCTCTTTCATCTAGTTCATTGAAATCCAACTCTTGTTGTCAGGGTGAAAGTGGAAAAAAGTCAGGAGAACCTCCTCACCGGCAGGGTCCTCAGGCTTCATGCAGGCTGTGCCTTCTGGGTAATGTTGTGGGGACAACTGCAATGGCATGAGTTGACTCTGTGCTGATTGATGACTCTCTAGTCTTCCCTGCGTCCTCATCAATTCTGCTGCTTCAGTGACACTTTGGGGGCATGGCTTTGTGTGTATGTGTGTATATGTGTGTGTGTGAAGATGCACCGTAATTCACACAGTCTTTTTAGCTTTTCTTTTTGAGATCTAAAACTTCTTAAATTAGGAAGAAACAGGTCTCTATCTTTGGTGATATCCATAGACTTCTTATTTTTCCCAGTTTGAAATAGCTTCTTTATTAGTCTAGAGAAAGCTCCACCTCTTTGGAGCACCAGACTGAGCTCCCAAGCTCCAAATGAGGAGCAGAAGGAGGGAGAACATGAGCAAGGAAGTCAGGACTGTGAGGGGTGTACCCACCCACTGTGACATTGAGGCTGATTTATTGGGAGCTCACCAAGGCCAGCTGGACTGGGACTGAAAAAGCATGTGATCAAACCAGACTCTCTGAACATGGTGGACAATGAGGGCAGATGAGAAGCCAAGGACAATGGCACTGGGTTTTGGTCCTACGGCATGTACTGGCTTTGTGGGAGCCTAGGCAGTTTGGATGCTCACCTTCCTAAACCTGGATAGAGGTGGGGAGGACCTTGGACTTCCCACAGGTCAGGGAACCCTGACTGCTCTTTGGACTGGAGAGGGAGGGGGAAAGTAGTGGGGGGAGGGGGAGAGGAGAGAGGGGAGGGGGAGGGAAATGGGAGGCGGGAAGGAGGCGGAAATTTTTTCAATAATAAAAATAGGATTCTTTTGGATCACATGAGTTCTAATGTTTTTCAGGGAGTTGGTGTCACATACCTTCTCTGACACAGGGAAACAAAATCCACTTTCTCTTTCAGCTGGATGAGGCAAAGGTAGAAGATGAGGAGGAGCACAAATTCGTATTTCAAATGTTTCCTGTCATGATACAGTCCTAGCACACAGCACTTCTGAGCCAGTTTTCTGCTTCTTACTCAACACTGTATCAGAAGAATGAAACATACCTAGTTTCATCCAAGGAAGTGATGTTCTTTAGTTGGCTAGGAGTTGTCACACAAACTACAGCTGACTCCAAAGTGGACCTCAACAGATAGGCTGATACGGACCTACAGGAGCATATGAAACTGTGGCATAGACTGTGATAAGGGTCACGGACAGCATTTAGAGATACTGGTGAGTTGGCAGTGGATGTGCTTTGTGCCTTGTGGGATGGTTCTAGAACGTTGGTCATTTCATCTCTATTTCCTCCTCCTCCTCCTCTTCTTCCTACCATTCCTCTTCACTTTTAAAAATATTCCTTTACTCTGTAGCCCAGGCTGGCCTTGAAATCTATATTCATATTTTTTTCTAGTGAAGAAATTAGTACTTAGAAAAAAATCCTATAACTCACTGACTCCAATTTAACTATTAATGTACTTCTGGGGGATCTACTAGGGTGTGGTTGGCATCCCAGGAGCCACATTCTTAAAGAAAATTGTTTCTTCCTCCCCTAGAAGGGTCTCAATACAGCTCTGGTTGGTTGGGAACTCAGTATATAGACCACGTTGGCCTTGAATTCACAGAGATCCTCCTGTCTCTGTAACCTGAGTCCTGAAATTAAAGGCATGAGCCAACATGCCATGTCCAGATTCTATATTCTTGTTCCAGCATCCTAAGCCCTGAGATTTTAGGTATGCCCCATTATGACTGGCTTTGGCCACATATTCTTAACAAATCTGCAGTTCCTGCCTGGGATGGATATCAAGTGCTGCATTTTTGCTGGTTTGTTAAATTTCTAAGTGCCACGACTGCCACTTGGTGGCATTAATAACCTCTCAGTACTTTCATTTCTGTCTGTATGAATAGGAGCTTTGTGTTCTCATGCTGTGCGGAGTGCTGAGGTGATTAGGGCCAACACTTTTCTACAGCCCCATTTATTACTATTCTTCTGCTATCCCTCGGGTAATCTACAAAAGAATTTCAATCATTCAACCTTTCTTTTGGACGTGAACATAGCTCTTGAGAACATTTCTTTTTCTCCTCAAGTGAATAGTGGTTTTTCACTGTCATTTCCATTGACATCACATCAATATCAAAGAAATGATTTCCAAGCAGTTGTGCATAAGTTGAGGCTTCCCATTGATCTTTGTAGTTCTTTCCCCATAAGCTGGGGTTGTGGGTCAAACAAACAAATGGACAGAGAGAATGGTTGTAATACATTGAATCAGAAAGTAATGGGGCCTAGAACCAGCCCTGTATTCTGACCAATCGATCTGAGGATGACACCGAGGGAGGATCGTGTTCTTTAGCGAAGAGTGATGAAGTAACTGGCTGTTACACAGCAGTGCCTTTGTCCGTTATTGCTGTCTGTGAGCAATGATAAGGACTGAGGCGGCCTTCCAAACTGGGCTGTAACATTTGTTGTTATTGCTAGGCCTTGAACAGCCTTATTATGGGTTGGCTATTCATCTTTCACAGAGCTCTGACATACACCTAGGTTGGGTACTATGATTAATTTTTTTGGGGGGGGGAGGGAGATTTCCACGTTAAAACAAGCCAAAATGAAAATAAAAGAATTACTCAATGTGTGAGGTTGTCTCCAGGAGCTGTGGTACCTATTTTTTTCTTAAATGAAGAGATTCAGTGTCAAAATGTAGAGATGGAGTAACAGAATGTAATTGTTTTGATTTGTGTACATATTTTTTCATCTGTTTTGAGATAAGAGCTTTCTATTACTATTTCAATAGAATGTCAGTGGTAAAATGCCACAAAGCTATTAAATCTTATGGTGTGGAAATGTTAGCGAAGATGGGCTGATGGATTCGTTGACAGTAGACTCGTCTCCTCATCATTTCTACGGATCTTTGCCCACAGCATTTTACTTTCAGCCATCTCTCTCCTTTTGTGCTATGATTTCTCCTCTCCTGCTTTTTTTTTGACATGCTCATTTCTCATGAAGATGCCATTGCTTACTGCTCTTCAGCACCTGCAGATACTCTCTTTCCTACTAGTGTTTCGAATGCTGTATGTTTTCCATGTGTTACAACCAGGAAGCCAGTGGCTGCCTAAAGCAGGCTCTTGGAAACGTTTGCATGCCCTTACTGTATTTATATACTTATGACTTTATGAATGGTGGAAGTCGTATTTCTCCTTTTCTTTCATTCTGTTTCTGATTGAATTTTTGTATAAACGTGTACTGTGGTATCTTAGTGTATATATGCATAGTGAAATACTTATTATAATTAAACAACTGGTATGTTATTTATTGTATATACATTATTACCATAGCTGATGCTTCCTTTCAAAATATAAAGCTGTGCCTTTATTTAAGTAAGAATACACACATATGCACACTCTTTTGTATACCATCTCGTACTATTGTGGCAGAAGAATAGGTGTTTACTTTTCTTCTTCTTTTATTCTGAGTAGTGAAACAATACAAGATTCATTAGTTTAGAACAGTCATGAATTTTTAAACATGATATGAATTGTATATCCTTGATTCTCAAGTCCATGCGTATTTGGCCTATGCAGCTTACAGGATTCTGAGGGTAAAATGCATGAATGATAAAGACCCTAGTATGTCATTACCGGGAAAGATGGTGGAAGTGTCTCTATGGAAGACCAGGAGCCACAGAAGCCGAAGCTATTACTCTAAACAAATGCAGCTTTCCTCATAATAACAAGTTCAAAATGTCCATTCTGACTTGGTCATTAGGAGACAATGCTATTTCCTCAGAGAGGCTATCACTGCTGAAAAGCATACATTTGAAGTCCACCCACAGAGACAGAGGGCACTGGGCAACATACACTGGGTTGTGTATGTTAAGAGCACAGAAGAATGTAAGCTATTTGGTGCAATACTATTGAATCTCTCCTATCCATTTGCATTCTAGCCTGCCCTGCTAAAATTCTTCCCTTTCCAGGCTGCCCAAAATATGTCTGCTGTAGGAAACTGTTGCTCTGATAAAATATTATTACTCAAAGTACTGAATTTGACCCTCATCCACTGAAAAAGAAGAGAAAAACTGGAAACTTAAAAATCTTTAAGCTCATAGTGTGTAGTTGTTGTAGTCATTCAATGAAAAGTCACCCTGCCAGATTGCTGTGAAGCATTTCTAGGATCACTGTGCATCACTGGTTTCTAGAGAGAGGACCAGTGTGCTACCAACATGCAGTTCTCCTGTTTTATGAGGTCACACTGAAGTGTGCTCCTCCAGCACACGGTTCTGTATCATGAGGGCCTGCTTGTGGGGTTTCTGTCCTCCCACCATGTCAGAAAATCACAGAAGTCTACATAAGTTGTAAACTGATTGGCCCATTATCTCAGGCTTCTTATTAGCTCTTATAACTTATATTAACCCATTATTCTTATCTATGTTAACCACATAGCTTGGTACCTTTTTCAGTGGGGTAAGTCACATCCTGCTTCGGTGTCTGGACAGGACTGAGGAAAGAGCTTCCTTCTTCCCAGAATACTCCTGTTCTCATTGTCCCACCTCTATTTCCTGTCTGGTTGTCCCGCCTATACTTTCTGCCTGGCTACTGACCAATCAGCGTTTATTTAAAACATAATTGACAGAATACAGAATTGTCCCACACCACTTCCCCCTCTTTTTTTTTAAAGGAAAATATCCATAGTCCATTGTATAGTAATGTGAGCATAGTATTCAAGGCTACTTCCTCCTGGTTGGGGGCACTGATATTCTTATGGGGACCTGAAGAAAATT
Organism: Microtus pennsylvanicus; assembly: GCF_037038515.1. Lineage (NCBI taxonomy): Eukaryota > Metazoa > Chordata > Mammalia > Rodentia > Cricetidae > Microtus > Microtus pennsylvanicus. The sequence goes on along the minus strand of NC_134600.1, from coordinate 24,693,623 downwards.
TAGTTATGATCAAGTCCTGACTGGAGTATCGTGTGAGGCTTGATCATCTCAGGCAGCATCTTGAATCTGTTCTGGATGTCTAATTCAGACAACTGGGCTATCTGTTCCTACCAGAGATTTCTCAGGTGGTCTGCCTTGATCAAACCTGATCTTTAACTCAGAATGAATCCACACCCTCTCATTTCCTATGGAAACAAAAACAAAATCTCTTCTCCAAAGTAACATACCTTTTGACTTCAATTTTTAAGACAAGGTATTTTCAAAATATCTATCTTGGATTAGTTCAGCAGCATTTATAAACAAATATCTTTTAGCAGCTGTTGCTCCTTCCTCAGCGTTCAAACAATTCAAAGACAGCATAATAACATACAGTATCAAGATTCTCTGCGCATTTTTCATCTTTACATGGCTTTATTTTAACGTCTATTTCTTTTATTTTTATGTTTACTTTTTGAGACAGGTTCTCTATATATCTTTGGCTGTCCTGGAACTCCCTCTGTAAACCAGGATGTCTTTGAACTCACAGAGATCCACCTGCCTCTGCCTCCCAAGTGCTGGGATTACAGGTGTGTACCATCATACCCAACTACTCTGTTCTCCCATCTTATGACGTCACATTGAAGTGTCCTCCTCCAGCATGTGGTTCTCTTGTCTTCAGTTTTTATCACTCATAAATGTAGGCTGATTTTTTTGCTGTGAATCTCCATTTTTTGCTGTTTCTTCATCCAGCCTTTGTTGCTATTTATTCATTTATTTATTTTGATGTTGTCTCTAGCCCAAGCTTATTTTTAACTCACAATGTAGCTGAGGATGACCTTGTACTTCTTGATCCTCCTGCCTCTTCCTCCAGAGTGTTGGGATACATGTGTATTACCATGTCTACTTTTCTCAGTCCTGAAGTTTGAACCCAGCTTTGTGTAGCAACTGAGCTATATCCTAGCCCAGATATTATTTTTTCTAGCTTTTACATTTAAAAAGTAACTTATTTTATTTTCTGTGTATTGGCATTTCATCTGTGTGCTTGGTGCCCATGGAGACCAGAAGAGGGTATTGTATCCCCTGGAACTGGAATTATAGACAGACGTGAGCTGTTCTGTTTATTTGGCTTACAGGTTGCGGGAAAGCCAGGGCAGGAACTCAAGGTAGGAACATAAGCAGAAACCATGAAGGAAAGCTGCTTATAGGCTTCCTCCCTATGTCATATTTAGTGACCTTTCTTTTATAGCCCCTGCTTACCCACTGAGGAAAGGTACCATCTCCAGTGAGCTGGGCCTTCCTACATCGGCTAGAAGTAATGCCTGAAGACATGCTCACAGCCCAATTTGATGGAGGCAATTCTTCAATCAAGGTTCTCTCTTCCTGTCAAGGAGACAACCAAGGTTAGCCACTACAAAGTCCTTTGTCCTGTATGCATATTTGGCATCAGGACAGGAACAGGAAGGAGAAATTCCCTTATCCCTCTTTCCTGCCTTCATGTTTCCTCCCAGAGTCTCCTCCCCATTAGCCATACCTGGCACAAAGCCAGCTGACAAAGGCAGGGTAGGGTTTAGAGTTTCAGCTGCAGGATCACAGTGACTGTAGACCAGCACAGTTGGCCACAAAGTGAGAACTTTATTCTTAGCCCAATACTGGATTCACTGAAAGGCATTTGTGAATTTATGATTTTTGGCTGTGTGTTACAGCTTAGACCATGAAGAAATTTTCATAAATGGCTGACAGTTTGATAGACAGCACATGGAATAATGAGAACAATAATTTAGTTACTTACTATTTGGCTGAAATGTAGACTAGCTTGGACTGGTGATCCCAGTCCAGGGTTGATTTGGTTCACTGTTGCTGAGCCTATGGTGACTCTACCTGATGATGGAAAGGTGTGGGGAACCAGAGGTGCTCCTCCTCTCGTGATTGGCAGCAGTGAGTGGGGCAGGATCCACGGTCAGGCCAAGCTGAGCATTTACTCTGGGGATTCACTGTCTTCTATCAGCTCCATCTCTTAAGGTTTCTACCATTACTCAGTAATGCTGTCGTAATTCTTGGGTTCATGTTCCATGAGTCAGTGATCTCCTGAATCTTCATGTCTGAGTGCTGTTACACTGGGAATAAGCTTACATGGGACCTGTCTCTGTGTGTGGGTTGGGGAGCACTTAGATCTAAACCTCTGCAATACAGAAGAATCGAGACATTTTGCTGTTGTTGCTGTTTACCCTCTTTCTTTGTGTTTCTGCTTAAGCCACTGGCTTCCTAGTGAATACATGAGATGTTTGTGCATATCAGTAAGAGGAAAGAAAGGATTTAGAAAGTTTTAGTTACTTTGTTCATGGTTTTTGTCTTTTTGGGCTGCCTGATGGTTGGTGCTAATTGTCAGCTTGATGAAAGTTAGTTTCTTAGGAGATAGATGTCTGTGCTTGTCTGTTGGGGACTATCTTGGTAAAACTAATTAAAGGGAGAAGGCCTGCACACTGTGGGCACTGCTCTGCTGTGGAATATTTGTTTATACTGTGTGAAGATGTGTAACTGTGATTAGTTTAAGAAAGAGCTGTGTGGCCAGTAGCTAGGCAGGAGAGAGTAGGCTGGATTTCCAGAGAGAGAGAACTCTGGGAAGAAGAAAAGTGGGGAGACGCCAGTAAGGTGTAAAACAGGGGGTACAAACAGCACAGAGGAGAGATAACCGAGTCTTGGAGCAGAATACAGATTAATAGGAGCACGTTAATTTGAGTTATAAGCACTAGTTAGGGAAAGGCTAAGTTAACACCAAGCTTTCACAATAAATAATAAGTCTCCATGTTGTTATTTAGGGGCGGATGATCCAAAGGTAGTCTGAGAAGAAAGCTAACAACACCATTCCCATGGCAGGAGATGCTGGACTTCAGTATAACATGGGGAGAACAAGTTGAGCATTAGCTTGTGTACCAACATTGCTCTCTGATCCTGAGTGTGGGTGTCATCTGACCAGCTCCCTCAGGTTCCCAGTGCTGCAAATTCCACTCTGTTGGTCTCTAGCCTGGAGCTACAAGCTAAACCAAACCCTTCCTTTCCTTACGTTGCTCTTGTCAGGTTACTTTATTATAGAAACACAGAGGAAATTAAAAGTTGCCATGGCAAAATATCAATGACAGGGTAATTCCATCAATAAAACTTGATTTTCTCACGTTTCTGGAAGCTGAAAGTTCAATACTGTGGAGCCACTATGGTCTGTTTGTGGTGAAAATATCCTGGGGGTGGGGGGAGGAGGGAGAGAAAGAGAAAAAAGAGACAGACAGACACTCTAGCATCTCTGCCTCTAAGAACTCTAATCCTGTTAGGTTGACTCTCACCTGAATTGATGCATTTGATGTTAATTTCAGTCTTAGAGCTGCCTTCCCCAAATAAAGCAGCATTGAAAATCAGTGCTTTAGTTAGTATATAGAAATTTAAGGACCCAAGTATGTAGAAAATTACACTGATAAAGTCTCCTCCTTTGATAGCCTCAGTTATAAGTATTGGGTAACTCTGGTCATTTTATATAAAATTAAAGAGAAAAGCTTACGACAAATGATACAACAAACCCCCTGAGGTTAATTTCTCTACTGATAACCTCCATATCTGTTCCCAGTCTTTTTTCTGGCGACGTCTAGTTTATCTGCAAATCAAACTGAAAGGTGAATGTATCTTTGGTCATATAATCTCTTAATACAAGTCATAACTGTATACAAAACACTTGTGGTATAAAGGTCATATATGTGTGAAACACTAACTCCCCTTATAATGTTAACTCTGGTGAACACCATGGTGTTATATAGACTCCAGGATACTAGTGTGTCTATGACATTTTAAAACTATGTAACTTGATGGTTTAGCTCATGACACTGGGCCTGGTGTGGTTCTGAAAGTAGATAAACTACACATTAGAGATGTGGAATGTGATACAGACATACTGACCCACCTACCATGCTCTCTGGTGAGGAAATGAGCGAAACATACAAATATATTCTCCACTTCATTTGCATGCTATTTTGATATTTCTCCTGTAGTATCTTTAGACACCAATTCAAATTGCTTTCTGTGCTTTTACTTTTGTGGCTTATAATCATGCCCAGAGGCTATTTAATACACTGCATAAATGAACTATAATTTAAATCAGTGCAATAAATGCTTGAGTTTATATTCCCAATAGGGAAGATCAAATTGATCGCTGGAGAGTATATTATTGACTAGAATGAAGGAACCCCAAATTCATATTTTTAGTTAAATACCATCCCATTACTTTTCAAAGAAGGGAATTTACTGAAATCTCAGGACTGTTGAATGTCATTACTTCCCAATGGCATATTTTTCAAATTTATTGAAAGAAGAGATTGGAACTAGGAATTTCACTTTTGAAATTTAATTGGTATTTTGTGCAAATTAAAATGCCATTCAGTAAATTTGATTAAATGAAGTCAGTAGCTCATACTATATGTCAGAAACCAGGCTATGTACTGAAGATTATACTAATAACCACACATTCACAGCATACGGAGTATAGACATGACTGTGAATCTTGAGCTGTGTAGAATATCAGAATGCACACTGAAGATGAGAGCTGATACAGTGCATGAATAGTTAGCCAAGGTTCAGAGGGAGCGGAAGGTCCCAAGAAGAACTTTACAGAGAACATGAAGCCTGAGAGAAAGAGTATTGAATACTGTTGCTCTCAGCAGCCATTTGCTTGGCACTATCCTATAATTTTACCCAGGTTGCATAATGGCTAGCTTTAATTGTCAGCTTGACACAACCTAGAGTCACATGGGATAGAGTCTCAATGAGGGGACTCTTATCCCATGTGACTCTAGGTTGCGCCAAGTTGATAATTATATATAATGATATATATATATATATCAATATATATAATTCCTTCCTTCCCTCTTTCCTTCCTTCCTTCCTTCCTTCCTTCCTTCCTTCCTTCCTTCCTTCCTTCCTTCCTTCCTTCTTTCTTTCCTTCCTTCCTTCCTAACCCCAGTAATGCTTAGGCATGCATGGGCAAGCCATTTATGGTGGTTCTCCAGTCGTTCCTAGATGCTTGTGTCATTTTCATCCCCAAAGTCCCACAGTCTTCCTTTATGCTATCTATTTAGTTTTTTGGGGCCTTCCTCTTCACCTTATCTCGTACACTCCTCCAAGCAATGTTATCTTCCGGTATCTGTTGTCATTCATTTGCATAACATGGCTGAAGTATCTCAAGCGCTGTTGCTGTATCCTGTAGTTTATTTCCTTCTGTAGATGGAGACGTTTCTTAATGTCATCATTGCATAGCTTGTCTCTTCATGTGACACCTAGAATCCTCCTGAGACATGCCATCTCAAACACATTCAGCCACTGTTCTGAGGAGCTTTTCATTCCAGGTTTCAGAGTTATAAAGAAGGCAGCTCAAGACAAGTGTCTTATATACTTGTAATCTTGCTGTTGTCATTATGTCTTTTGCTGACCAAACCTTTGCTAGTGCCTGGAATGCAGCCCTCAATCTGCCTCTTGACATCTGAAATAGTTCCTTCCTTTGAACTGAGGATTCCTCCAAGATAGACAAAGTTGACTGTTGGCTTGACGTTCTAATTCTTTATTAAGAGGTTAAAATCCTTTGCACCCTTCCCATGTGTTGTATCTCAGTCTTCTCAATGTTGACTTTCACACCAAGGTTTTCACTGACTTCCACCACTCTATTTACCGTGGCTGGCAGCTCACTTAGACTTTCAGCAAGTAGTGCTGTATCGTCAGTAAAACCCAATCAATTATCCTTCTTATGTATGGAAATTATGACTGAGTGCTTCCATTCCGTGAGAATCACTTCATGTTCCCATCTCTCTCTGAAGACTCTGAGAAGCACTTTGGTCCCCAAACCTATTTTAGCCACCTCCAATTCCTCCCCTGTGATGTCAGCCACTCCTGGGGCCTTCCTAGGTTTTTCTCTCTTGATAGCTTTCTCTATATTGCTCCTGTCCATATTTAATGTTTTCTCATCGTCTCTGGTGTTTGAGTGGCTGTCAAAGTGTTTCTCATTCTACATTCACAGCATTAGGGCCATTGTAAAGGGTGTCAAAGTTTTGTCTCCACTTTGCTTTACTTCCCCTTGTTTTGTTACTAAATGACCTTGCCCATCTTGAATCATCTAAATCTGAGGAGCAAATCTGACAGTTATCCATCTGATAGCTTCTAAACAAGATGTGTTTTATTATGGGGTCTAGCCTCTTTGACTTCTCTGCACATACCTTGTATATATAGTTCCCTCTCCTCCTCTGCTCTTCTTTTGACCTCTCTGCACAGATAGTTGTGGTGTTTTGCTGCCTACAGATTGATTGCCTCTTCATTTGCTCTTTAGCTTCCTTCTGTCTTCTGCCAGGTTGATTGTCTCTGCAGTAAGTCATTCTATTGGTGTTTCCCTTTTTGCATAGCTGAGCATTTCTTTTGAAGCCTCCTGTACAGCTTTGTTGATTTTCTCCCATTCGCTTTCTATGGTTGTAAAGGGTTGTTTAATGATTTCCCTCATCTTTCTGCGGTTCTCTTATACTCCTCCCACACAGCTGGGTCCATCAGTTGTTTATGATTGATCTTCCGGTTCATCTTGCCTGGCGTGCCTCTCCTAAGTTTCAGTTGAGTGTTGGCCATGGCAAGTTGGTGATCTGCTCCTAAGTCAGCACTAGGAAATGATTGGCTGTTTTGGATGCTAGATAAAAGTTTCCTGATGTCCAGAATAGAGTCATTTGACTGTTTGTGCATTTGTCAGGGGATTCCCACATCCAGCATCTTGATGGCTTGGCCTGCTTGAATTTTGTGTTGGATATGAACCAATCATTTGCCTAGCACAGGTCAAGCAGTTCCTCTGTTGTTCCTTTGTCCGACCCCATGTGTTCCGATGACATTGTAGTCCATTCTTTCACAGGATCCCACTCTCACTGAAGTTACTCATAACGATTAGTATGCCATTCTGATGTGCCCTGCTGACCTCGTTCTGTAGATCTGTGTAGAAACTGTTGATGACATCCTCTTCTGTTTCCATTGTTGGCGTGTATACCTCTATGACAGTTACTGCATGTGTCATTGTCTAAAATCTGGCTGATATAATTCGGCCATTTACAGTTCTGTACGTGAGCATGCATTTTTGAGCCAAATTGGATAGCACTAAAGCTACACCAGCTGCATGTTTTCCCTGAGTTTATAATCTTGCATCTGTTTACCACATGTTCTTGTGTTCCTGTCCAATGCGTTTCTGTCAGTCCAGTGATATCCCACCTGAAGGGACTGAGTTCATGCATGAGCAAGCCAGTTTCCCACACTGTGTTTAGGGTTCTCACCTTCCAGGTCCCTGTTGCGGTGTCTCTTTTTGGCATGAGGAAGTGTCTTTCCTATCCACTTCTGTCAGCTCCTCTTCCCCCCTTTCAGTTTTAAGAGAGAAGCATCATCTGCCCTGCTCATAGGACATGGAGGTATTGGGGCACTGTCAGATTCTGGGACTTTAGCCCAGGGATTTCTGTTGAACTTGTCCACATTGGGTTTCCTGGTCTGAGTTGATGAGGCCGAATGACCAGGTCTCTTCCTCTTTGTGTGACAGCCGTTAGCTGACCAGCTGGACCTCTTTTCACCCCTGTACCAAATTCCCCAGGCTCCCAGAGGACCTAGCTGGTCATGTCCAGTCATTTCCAGTCTCACCATCGAGGAGGCAGCTACTGGGAGAACACATTATTTTGATTCCTTTGACTTATTTGGGAAGACCCAGCCTGCTCTAGCCGCATCATTTCCTAGGCAGGAATATGAGCTGCACATGAGTGGAGAAGTTGTGCTGAGTACTAGGGATGCAATTATCCATTCTCTCTGCTCTTGACTCCTTCACATTCCTTGTCTTCTCCACCTGTGTAACATGTAGTCTGTGTAACATGTAGGTCATGTAATATATAGGCTGTAACATGTAGGCTGTGTAACATGGAATTCAGAGCTAAAATAAACCTTTTCTTCCATAAGTCATAGTGTTTTATCAGAGCAACAGAAATGAAATGAGGACTGGCTGGAAAGAGAAAGACTCTAATAAGATGCTCTGGTGATAAACACCCAAGGCAGGAGGAGTAGAGCTCGTTTCCCCTTCCGGTAGCGACAGAAGCTGATGGAAGCGAGCATTGTCTTCTGTAGCGCTCACATTCTTCTATTGTCTCCAGCCTCAGTTGCAGTGGCAGATGAGTTAGGGAGGAGCTCCTGCAACAATCTCATCTCTGCATGTCAGCAGCCGCCCCTCTTTCAGAATTGCAGTCTACACCATGTGGATGCAGATGATGGCTCCTGACTTGTTTTCCTTTAAGCCTTCAACAGCTTTGCCAGGTTTCATGCCTTGCACCTAATGCCTTTCTGTGTGACGGAGCCAGAATGATTTCTGTCTACTGCGCTGAACCCTGCTCGGTAGAAGGAATTGGAAAGAGTCTAGGTAGACCAAGTCAAACTTTGGTTGGATGCTTGTTAGAGCTTTGCATATTAAGATAGAAAATTTTATAGATAAATTTTCTCAAAACCTCAGTAGTTGATCGATGTAACATCGTCTGTCCGGCTTTACCGATAACCACGCAGGCCCAAGCATTGGGAACTGGAAGTTTTCTCTATCTTTTGTGTTGAGTTTTGAGAAGTGTCAGTTTCTTTTTACATTAATGCTCTCTGGCTGTGAACTTTGACCCTCTCTGTGTTTTGTGACCCCTCAGATCTGTGAATCCCCAGTCAGTCTCTTACTATCTGCTGTAGCAGGAGATGCTGCAGTTCAGGCCTGACGTTGACCATTATCTGAATATGTACGCCCTCTTCTCAGTGCTCAAGCCACGGCTTAACAGTCATACACTGGGTTATCAATAGATCCATGGTGCTGAAGCCACGACTTTACAGTCATACACTGGGTTATCAATAGATCCATGGTGCTGAAGCCACGACTTTACAGTCATACACTGGGTTATCAATAGATCCACGGTGCTGAAGCCACGACTTTACAGTCATACACTGGGTTATCAATAGATCCATGGTGCTGAAGCCACGGCTTTACAGTCATACACTGGGTTATCAATAGATCCACGGTGCCGAAGCCACGGCTTTACAGTCAGACACTGGGTTATCAATAGATCCACAGTGCTGAAGCCACGACTTCACAGTCATACACTGGGTTATCAATAGATCCACAGTGCTGAAGCCACGACTTTACAGTCAGACACTGGGTTATCAATAGATCCATGGTGCTGAAGTCATGACTTTACAGTCAGACACTGGGTTATCAATAGATCCACGGTGCTGAAGCCACGGCTTTATAGTCAGACACTGGGTTATCAATAGATCCATGGTGCTGAAGCCACGACTTTACAGTCATACACTGGGTTATCAATAGATCCATGGTGCTGAAGCCACAACTTTACAGTCAGACACTGGGTTATCAATAGATCCATGGTATTGAAGCCATGGCTTTACAGTCAGACACTGGGTTATCAATAGATCCATGGTGCTGAAGCCACAGCTTTATAGTCAGACCTGGGTTGTCAGTAGATCCAGAACTACGGCATCTTGGAAGGATGCTGTTTAGTCATCTCATGTCTGCTTCCCTACAGGCAGTTTTATTCCCAAATCATAGCACAGTCTTTGCTCCGTTTGATCATATAGTTCCTTTTGCCTTTAAATATTTGAACTTCACTCTTCTCATTCTGCTACCAATCCTTTGAAATGAAGCTGAATTGGCTTCTTCACTAACTCCTTTTCTATCCAGATACTTTTATTGTCGTATAAAGGTGGTATCCTAAGCCTTAATTTTTGGTTACTTTCCTTAACATCTTTATTATTTTTGCATAAAACTTTCTGGTTTTCCTGTAGAAGATGTAAGGGAGCATTCTTTTTGGAGACAGGCAACAGGGAGCAAAATTCTTATATCTTACCATATCTATGGTCATAACTGATAAATCCCAGAACTGAAGTAGTTAACACAGCTTGACCGTATTGTCTCTCTTACAGTACTTTAAAGTGTTTTCTGATAAACTAATTTCAGCTGGAGGAATCCTGGCTCATTCTTTCTTGGGGCTCTGCCATCTTCAGGATGTGGTTTCCAAGAGAATGTGAAAAAAGCTTATCTTTTATCTTCTTTATCCACAGTGGTCCAGAGTGACCTGGCCATCTCTAGGTGCAAAACAGAATAGGAAAATACTGCATATGCCTAAGAAGACACTTCCTCAGGCACTTAGGGATAGGGACATAGGTGTCAGTTGAACAGGTGGTTATCACAACTACAGAGGTGGTCATAGGTCATTGATAGCTACTTTGCCCATAGAGATACTTGATATACACTTAGGTATTAATTAATAGCTAATAGTTAACACGTAAGCAATTGGTATCACAGCAGCAGTGAAGGCAGCTGGAAGGTCAGAGACACAATAGTGTATGTTTTGTTTCTGTCGGAGCAGTGCCTCATTGCATATGAAAAAGTAACCATTTGATCTAAGGCAGAAGTGAACCTGCCTTAGATCAAATGTTGAAGTACATACCTATGTTCCTTCAACCATGCCCTGTCCAAAGGTTACTGTACTCTATAGAAATATGAGCATTCTTATGAAAAATCACAGCTGTCTTTTCTTCTCAGTGCATTTTTTTATGTTTTATGCTCCATAAAATCATTTATTTGCTTGATGAACTGCTAAAATGTGTTTCTGTTTTCACAAGTATTTGTTCTCCTTGTTGCCCGTACATGTATTTGTTCCAGTGATGAAAGAGCTGTTCTAGTCCCTTGGGTGAGACTCGGGTATTTATCAGGCAGTGGCAGAATGACATCACTTCTAAGGGAATGCATTGAATTCATTGAATCTTTTGCTGTTTTTTTTCCCTCGAGAGGCTGTAGATGAGCTATCTATTCAAGAGCGTACAACGTTACCCAGGGAAGCAGTATCAGATACACAGGCTAGGGATGACCATCTCTTAATGCAGTGTGCTTTCCAGATGCTTCTGCTGTTCCTGAAATTGTATGAGTGAGCAACACTGATAGCAGTTTATAAAAAAACAAGGCTTCAGCCACGGTGTGTTTAGTTAGCATCTGTAGGTAAACAAAATACATTAGAGCTCAACTTCCCTTTCATTTTATACGCGTTTCCCAGGAATTGCTATGCCTTATCACTTTATTGTTCTTTTATCACAGCTGTGTGAAAAATTGCAGTTGGGGCAGCATTCATGTTTTTACCAAAATGCTTTTTATTTCATGCTATGAAGCAGATTGCTAAGGTTTGCTACTTTTATTATTACTGCTGCATGGCTCCCTCCGTTCCAGTTAAGGTTGTGCCAGTATTTCCAGGAAAAAAATAATCTTTCTTATTTATGTATTTGTTTATATTCTGTGATTGCGTTAGCTAAGGTGAATCTCAGAACTCACGTTAAGTTAAAAAATTAGACAAATAAAACTTAAGCACCAAACACTGCCTGTAAATCCCGCACCACAAACATTGCAGCTGACGGGGAAGTGAGTGCAAAGAGAACGATTTCTACAGGGGTCGAGAGAGGGGCAACTTTAAATCGTGAGTTAATTACTCACTTTCAAAACAGAGGTGCATGGTCAAGATTTCAAGAAGTTCACTGAGTGTTAAGAAGTACAGTGTGGCCTGAAACCTGGTGGGAGGGACTTCTCGCTGTGTGAGGCACTCTGGGTTGGGAATTTAGTTGTCTTTATTTTCGCATGGTTGTGTTCAGAAGGTGTGCTGCTCGCTTGGTTTTACTGGAATAAAATTCACCATGGCTGCATCATCTTAATGCTTTTGTGTGTGTTTGTCACAGAAAGGATAGACTCTGTTTCACAAGTACAAGTCAGGTCACTCTTAAAATCAACTGAACAGGCTGGAGAGGTGGCTCGGAGGTGAAGAGTGCTGGCTGCTCTTCCAGAGGACCTGTGTCCATTCCCAGCACCACATGGTGGCTCACAACTGTCTGTAATTCCAGTTCTAGGGGATCTGACATCTTCTTTTGACCTCCGTGGATACTAGGCGTGCATGTGGTACACAGACGACCCCAAGTTAGAGTCCACAGGACTGAAAAAAGCCTTTATGTAAAAAATCTAGACATCCATAAATAATGGGTAGGCATATGCCCGGGGAAAGGGGGAAAATGACCCAAGGTGAGGATATAACTACAGAAATTCTGTACTTACTTTGCTAATATTCTAGTTCCTGTCTTGCTTTTCATACCAACTCCCAACAAGACTTTCTTGTTACCTTGGTTTCTTTTTACCTTTTTTTTTTTTTTATGTCCTTCTGTGCATTTGACTAAGAACAGGAACAGGAAAAGTATAGAGCACAGACTCAGAGCTTAAGGCATCTTCTGTGGTCTGTGATCCTGGAGTCCCCAAACCTTGGGTTGCTGTCTGTGGGAGAATTGTCTGTATTCTGTCAATCATGTTATAAATAAATGCTGATTGGCTAGGCAGGAAGTATAGGTAGGAAAACCAGACAGGAAGTAGAAATGATGCAATGAGAACAGGAGAATTCTGGGAAGAAGGAAGTTGATTCCTCCCATTCCTGCCCAGATCACAGAAGCAGCAGGATGTGATCTGCCTCACTGAAAAGGTACTGAGCAACATGGCTAACCTAGATGAGAAAAATGCGTTAATGAAGATGTGAGAGTTAGCCAGTGAGAGGCTAGAGCTAATGGGCCAATCAGCTTATAATTTATGGAGACCTATGTGTGATTTTCTTTGGGGCTAAACAGTTGTGGGGTACTGGTTGGGACAAAAACCCCAACAACAAGCAGGCCCCCGCTCATGTTACGAAGGTTGCTGTCACCTGCACACAGCTTCTCACTCTTTTGCCATCTGTCTTTTGATGACTGTTTGATGTCCAATGACAGCGCCCGCTACACATTCCCCAACTGCAGAGGTTTTGCATTGATGGCTCCACAGAGGAACTTGAGAGGTTCAGAACCAAAGCCACAGCAGGGCACGGGGTCAGAATTCATTCCCGGCTCCCGGCATGGATGGCACCATTGTTTAATTATTAACCATGTCTTGGGTCCCCCAAACAAGTAAGATAGGCCAGTGAAAATGCATAACACATATACAAAATTTTGAGAATCTATGGTTATTTTCAACTACTCTGGTTCCAGTTCTAAAATGATGAAAGTTTCACAGCATTAGAGAATAGCCTAATAACTGTGATCAGGCAGAATAGCCTGTTGGGGACACTTGCAGGGCAGATTCAATTGTTTTCTAAAATAAGAGGAAGTAATATGGCCCCAGACTACTTAGGAAATCTCTGTAGCAAATATAGATAGATAATGGAGGAAATCATTGCAGAGGCATGGGATGCCTTCGTTTACATTAAGGAGGGGGAAGCAATTCTGTGTGCATTTCAAGCCCACTTCTCTGGGCTGCTTCCTTGCATCTACACTGAAAACAGACTGCATCGGAGATTTGCTGTACAGATTAGGGGGGAAATTATGCCCTCTGCCTTGAGGCTGTGAGCTGACCAGATACAAATAGATTCATCTGAGCTGTGCTGGAAGAAGATCCACTCAAAACTGTCCAAGGAGACAGAGAGAGGCCCATCTGTGCGTAAAAGCCAGAACTGGGCTGCTTTTGCTTTTGTTGTTGTGAAAATCGATTCCATTCAAATCCCAGCTAATGAAAATGTGCATCTGTAAATAAAAAATAAATCAAGGGAATGTATTAATCCTCCAGCTGCTGTCCACTTAACTTTTCTTATAAAAAATAACTCAATTTTCTGGGCTGGATGTTCTTGCTCTTTAGCAACGTGATGGCAGTTTGAGGGGCAACAAAATAAATTTTGAAATCTATTTATGTATAAAAACCTTGGCAGTGAAAGCAGTTTGGCTGTAACTGTACAGTCATTTGCTTCTGTAATTTCTTGAATACTTAAGACTCAGGGTCTGACCTCATAAACCCATTACTGGGCTGTTTAGATTGTAACTGTATTTGCCCATGCCATTTATTAATTTGTCTATTTCACCTAGGACTGATATTAGTAGGCATAGGCCAAACATGCCACATTCCATGACTTAACATAATTAGACAATACTAAAAATGGCCCTTAGCCAAAATTTTCTTCCTACTTGTATTTTATGGTGACTAAATTACTTGTCTTTTAAATTGTTAGAACATTTTTATGGGAAAGACATAGCTAAAATTATGTAAAAATTAATTCATCTCATCTATCATAATTCATTAGAACTCAAAATGAAGCAAGATTTTAAAAAAGGAAATAAAATCCTTAAGTCCTGTTGGAACTTACAAAAATCTTTAGGGAAAGTTTTGTACTTGAAAAGATCATTTTTCTCATCTACATATGGTGACCCATACTTGTAAACCCCCCATACTTAGGGGGCTGATGCAGAAGGATTGCCATGAGTTTGAGGCTAATCTGGGTTATAGTTTGGGACTCTGTCTCAAAAAATTAACAAAAAACAACAAACAACAGCAACAGAGATAATTTCTCTGTGGGTAGTGAGAAATTCTGACAGATCCTGGCAGAAAACTCTTGGGTGCCATGACTTTGGGGTGAAGCTATAGTATGGGTAGCTTATTAGGACTCATTTCATTCTTGTGAAATTCAAAAGCTATAGTGTCTGGGTGGGGCACAGTGAACGTGAAGTTGAAGAAGCAATCTGAAAGAAACAGAAAAGTCAAGCACGGAACTAAAGCAGGCATGGCTTTGTATTACCAGAAATATCAACAAATGGGATAGCACAATTCCTGAGCTTTTTCTTTGTCCCCCTTCCTTATATTCCTTCTCCTTCTGTTTGCTAAGCACTCTTCTACTGGAATACGCCTTGGAACTTTAATTTCAGTTTTTAATTTTGAGGCTAGCCCTCGCTAAACTGTCCCAGTTGGCCTAGAAGTTATGGTTCTACAGTCCCAGTCTTCAAATACCTGGGACTACAGGCAAATACCGCCAATGTCTAGCACTGCCTTTCCTCTTAGTAGTTTGGCAATTTACTGTATATTAGTCTTTGTATTAATAATACTAACACACACTTTTGATAGTAAGCAATTTGCCTGGTAGTTAACATATCTACTTGTGTCTTCCCATTTTTCAAGACACACTTACTGCGTGTGCAGTTCAACCCTGTTGACTTTGACTGGTAAGTGCTAGATGAAACCAGTCAAAGAGGGTGGCTCAATGTACCACCTCCTTTTTATTTTCAGTATTTTTAAAAATAATCCTGTTGCGGTGAGCATCCAAACTGCCTAGGCTCCCCCAAAGCCAGTACATGCAGTAGGATCAAAAACCCATTGTCATTGTTCTTGAGTTCTCAGTAGTCCTCATTGTCCGCTATGTTCAGCCAGTCAGGTTTTATCCCATGCTTTTTCAGACCCAGTCCAGCTAGCCTTGGTGAATTCCCAATAGAACATCCCTATTGTCTCAGTGTACTGGCTTTGTGGGAGCTTAGGCAGTTTGGATGCTCACCTTACTAGACCTGGATGGAGGTGGGTCGTCCTTGGACTTCCCACAGGGCAGGGAACCCTGATTGCTCTTTGGGATGACGAGGGAGGGGGACTTCATTGGGGGAGGGAGAGGGAAATGGGAGGCGGTGGCAGGGAGGAGGCAGAAATCTTTAATAAATAAATAAATAAAAATAATCCTATTGAAGTGGCCTTTCAGCTGTCACTTGTAGTCCTCATGGTCTGAAAAGTTTGTTCTGGTGGAATTTTGGAGTGATGGTAGAAACGTCAAGTCTCCAACATCTCCCGTCTCTGTCCCTTAGATTGTCATTGCAGGTGTCTCATAGCGGAGGTGTTTGTTGTATGGGGCAGTTAGGGACTCCACTTGCCGCCTTTTCCTTGCTATTAGAGCTTGCACCATGGAACTGTTTCTTCTTTTCCTTAAGCCTGATGGTGCTCTTTGTGTCCTCTGCTCCCCGAAACAATGAGATTAATGACAGGATTTCCTGCTCACCTGTTCCCACCATCGCCAAGAATTCATTTTCATTTTTGTGTCTTTTCATTAGAGGCAAACAGAAGAAATCAAATAAACTTGCATAGTTCCACGTAGATCACAATGACCAGTTGATTATTCTCAGTTTGAAGACCAGCAACTAGAAAACACGAGAAAGCTGGCCAAAGTCCAGACTTCGCTGGGTGCTGGCAGATCTGAGAATGTGTTTGGTGCCCTTTGTTCTTCTTTTACTAGATTATAATTGATAACGGTAATTAAATTTTAGATGGGTACCGTGGATGATTGATTGCATTATTTTTCCATATGAGAAAAAAAATATTGGTATAAATGGAGTTGTGATTAATTACATTATTTTCTTTTCAAAGATGGGAAAAATATCCCCATGTAAACAGGGACTTTTCTTTACCAGGCTGTGCTATTAATATGCTAATGTGGATGGGCTTTCACAGTTGACTTATACAGTGAACACAAACCTGTAAGAGAGCAGCCTGATTCCTGTTTATTGCGCAAGTGTTTGTCTCACTTGCTAAGTAGAAACGCGCTACACACTCGGATTTATATCTTGTGTACTAGGAGGTTTCACAAGACTCTTTAACGTTCTTGGAAAAGAACCTGGGGACAGGCTTAGGTTCTGCTGCTTTATTGGTGGAATGAACCCCGGGACTGTGAGAATGAGCAAAGATTTAAGGAAGGAAGCAAATGCAAGGTCGCGTGTTTCTGAGCTGTAGTTCATAGGTCAGGTCATAGGTCATCTCCCATCTACATGAGACCAACTGTTTATCCCCGAAGGACTCCTATGGGGACACGAGGGAATTTGTCCACTAGCTCTCTCTTGCAGAATGCCAGGTGGAGCTGGCATTCTGATGATTTTGAGTCATGCCACTGAGCTGTGTACTAGGAAAGTCAGATTCCGTGCCAGAAAGCAGTGCAGTTCTCAAGAATGATGGGAAGGGAGACCGATCATAAGCTTTGGTAATGCAGTGTGCAAACTTACGCTATTGATCCTACAGTTTATTTTATGAAGTAGTGACACACTGAGACAGATGGGTCACCCAAGACAGCCCAGACTACTACACCCAGCAAAACTTTCAATCACCTTAGAAGGACAAAACAAGATATTCCATGACAAAACCAGATTTAACCAATACCTTGCCACAAACTCAACGCAAACAAAATACTAGAAGGAAAACTCCAACCCAAGGAAGTTGGCTACATCAACAAAAACACAGACAGTTGATGGGCTCATAGCAGCAAATCCTAAAGAAAGGAAAAACGAACAAATTAACATCACCAAAAACGAAAACTAAATTAACAGGAGATAGCAACCACTGGTCATTAATATCCCTTAATGTAAATGGACTCAACTCATCTATAAAAAGTCACAGGCTAACAGATTGGATATGAAAACAGAATCCATCCTTCTTCTGCATACAAGAAACACACCTCAACCTCAAAGGCAGACATCATCTCAGAGTAAAGGGTGGGAAAAAATATTCCAATCAAATGGACCTAAGAAACAAGCAAGTGAGCTATCTTAATATCTAATAAAATAGACTTCAAACTAAAATCAAACAAAAAAGACAAAATGGACATTTCATATTAGTCACAGGAAAAATCCCTTAAGAGAAAATCTCAGTACTGAACCTCTATGCCCCAAATACAAAGGCACCCTTATATGTAAAAGAAGCACTTACTAAAGCTTAAATCACACATTAAACCCCACACACTAATAGTGGGAGACTTCAACACCCTACTCTTACCACTGGACAGGTCTGTCAGACAGAAAATTAAGAGAGAAATAAGAGAACTAACAGATGTTATGACTCAAATGGACTTAACAGACATTATAGAACAAATGTGACCACACATTTATGGAACACAATGAAAGCAGTTAATGTTAAGAGGAAAGTTCATAGCACTAAGTAAATGCTTACATAAAGAAGCTGGAAAAAAATTCCCACACTAGTGAACATTTGAAAACTCTAGAGCAAAAAGAAGCAAACTCACCCAGGAGGACTAGAAGGAAATAATCAAGTTGAGAGCTGAAATCAACAAATTAGAAACAAAGAAAACAGTACAGAGAATCAATGAGACAAAGATTTGGATCTTCAAGAAAATCAACAAAATAGACAAACCTTTATTCAAACTAACCAAAAGGCAGAGAGAGAATATCCAAATTAACTAAATCAGAAATGAAAATGGGGACATAACGACAGACATGGAGGAAATCCAGAGACTTATCAGGTCATATTTTGAAAACCTGTACTTCACAAAGTTGGAAAACATAAAGGAAATGGACAATTTTATGGATAAATATTACTTACCAAAACTAAATTAAGACCAGATAAGCAAGTTAAATAGAACTATAATTGGTAAAGATATAGAAACAGTCATCAAAAGTTTCCCAACCAAAAAAAAAAAAAAGCC
Organism: Microtus pennsylvanicus; assembly: GCF_037038515.1. Taxonomy (NCBI): domain Eukaryota; kingdom Metazoa; phylum Chordata; class Mammalia; order Rodentia; family Cricetidae; genus Microtus; species Microtus pennsylvanicus. The sequence goes on along the minus strand of NC_134600.1, from coordinate 24,675,294 downwards.
AGGACAGATAGTTTCAGCTCAGAATTCTACATTTTCAAAGAAGAACTAATACCAACTACTCAAATTGTTCCATACAATAGAAACAGAAGCATTGCCAAACATTTTTATGAGGCTACAATTACTATGATACCCACCCAAACCACACAAAGACATTATTAAGAAAGAGAATTACAGACTAGTCTCACTCATGAACATTGATGCAAAAATACTCAATAAAATACTGGCAAATCGAATCCAAGAACACATCAGAACCATCATCTACTATGATCAAGTTGGCTTCATCCCCGAGATGCAGGAATGGTTCAATATATGAAAATCTGTTGATGTAATCCACCATATAAATAAATTAAAAAAAACACATGATCATCTCATTAGATGCTGAAAATTCTTTCGACAAAATACAATATCCCTTCATTATAAAGGTCTTGGAGAGAACGGGGATACAAGGAACATACCTAAACATAATAAAGGTGATATATAGCAAGCCAACAGCCAACATCAAACTAAATGGAGAGAAACACAAAGCAATCCCAATGAAATCAGGAACAAGACAAGGTTGTCCACTCTCTCCATATCTATTCAATATAATTATTGAGGTCCTAGTTAGAGCAATAAGACAACAAAAGGAGATCAAGGGATACAAATCTGAAAGAAGAAGTCAAACTCTCAATATTTGCTGATGATATGATTGTTTACATAAACAACCCCAAGAATTCTATCAAGGAACTTCTCCAACTCATAAGCACTTTCAGTAATGTAGTAGGATACCAGATTAACTCAAAATCAATAACCCTTTTTTATACAGATGATAAATGGACTGAGAAGGAAATCAGAGAAATAGCACCCTTTACAATAGCCACAAACAGCATAAAATATCTCAGAGTAACTCTAATCAAACAAGTGGAAGACATGTATGACAAAAACTTTAAATCTTTGAAGAAAGAGATTAAAGAAGACACCAGAAAATGGAAAATATCCAAGCTCTTGGGTAGGTAGAATTAACGTAGTAAAAATGGCAGTCTTATCAAAAGCAATCTACAGATTCAGTGCAATACCCAGCAAAATCCCAGCAAAATTCCTCACAGACCTTGAAAGAACGGTACTCAACATCATATGGGAAAGCAAAAAACCCAGGATAGCCAAAGCAGTTCTGTACAATAAAGGAATGTCTGGAGGTATTACAGTCCCTGGCTTCAAATTCTACTACAGAGCTACTGTACTGAAAACAGCCTGGTATTGATATAAAAACAGATAAGAGGACCAATGGAACCAAATCAAAGAGCCGGAAATCAATCCACACACCCGTGAACACCTAATTTTTGACAGAGAAGCAAAAACTATAAAGTGGAAAAAAGAAAGCATATTCAAAAAATGGTGTTGGCATAACTTTATAGCAACATGTAGAAGAATGAAAATAGATCCATATCTATTGCCATAAATAAAACTCAAGTCCAAATGGATCAAAGACCTCAACATAAAGCCAACCAAACTGAAATTCATAGAAGAGAAAGTGGGAAGTACACTTGAATGCATTGGCACAGGAGACCACTTCTTAAATATAACCATAGTAACACAAACATTGAAAGAACCAATAAATGGCACCTCCTGAAACTGAGAGGCTTCTATAAAGCAAAGGTCACTGTCAATAAGACAAAACAGCAGCCTACAGAATGGGAAAAGATCTTTAACCCCACATATGACAGAGTGTTAATCTCCAGAATATACAAAGACTCAAGAAATTGGTCATCAAAAGAACAAATAATCCAATAAAAAATGGAATACAGACCTAAACAGAGAACTCTTTTAACAGAGGATCTAAAATGGCTGAAAGACACTTAAGGAAATGCTCAACCTCCTTAACCATCAGAGAAATGCAAATCAAAACAACTCTGAGATTCCATCTTACACCTGTAAGAATGGCCAAGATCAAAAACCCTGATGACAACTTATGCTGGAGAGGTGGTGGGGAAAAGGGAACACTTCTACATTGCTGGTGGGAATGCAAGCTGGTACAACCCCTTTGGATGTCAGTGTGGTGATTTCTCAGAAGATTAGGAAACAACCTTCCTCAAGACCCAGTAATACCACTTTTGGATATATATCCAAAGGATGCTCACTCATGCCACGAGGACATGTGCTCAACTATGTTCATAGCAGCTTTGTTTGTCATAGCCAGAACCTGGAAACAACCTAAATGCTCCCCAACCAAAGAATGGGTAAGGAAAATGTGATACATTTACACAGTGGAGTAATACACAGCAGAAAAAATAATGACATATTGAAATTTGCAGGATCTACAAATGGATGGATCTAGAAAACATCATATTGAGTAAGGTAGCCCAGACACAAAAAGACAAATATCATATGTACTCACTCATAATTGGCTTTTAGACATAAAGCAAAGAAAAACCAGCCAATATTTCATAGTCTCAGAGAACTTAGACAACAATGAGGACCCTAAGAGAGACATACATAGATCTAATCTATATGGGAAGCAGAAAACGACAAGAACTCCTGAGTAAATTGGGTAGAAAGAGAGGGTAGAAAGGGAAGGGAAAAGAAGGGAAGGGAATGAAGAAAAACATATAACTCAATAAAAACAATAAAAAAGAGCACCCCAAAATAGAATGAAATAAAATAAAAAGAAAGCAGTTTAAAAATATGGGAAGCACAAAATACCTTCTCTTTTCACTTAGTAAACGCCAGTGGAAGGTTTGGTACAAAGAATGGCAATAGATCTCTTGCTTATCATCCTACAAGGCCCTGGATTTACTCCCTAGAATTGGGGTGAAAAGACACAGAAAAAGGCATCGGGACTACTGGACCTGGAGTTACAGACGATGTGACCTGCCTTGTGGACACTGGAAATCAGAAACAACAGTGAGTGGTTATAACTGTGTCTTCCTTTTGGTCCCACGACAGTGTTTCTTAAGAGGATTTTCTAGAACCACCCAGAAGCCTGTTAAAGTGTCATTGAAGAAGGATGCTAAAATCATATCCCACACTAGCTCAGAATTGAGTATAATAAAGGGTTATTTATTTAGGGGTAGACTCATAGATCACAGTCCTCTGCATGAGTGGGGGAAACAGGAACCGAATCCAGCAGTAGAAAGAGAGAGGGAGTGGATGCTTTACGTTGGCATTTATAGTATAAGAGGCCATGCCCAAATGGGCTGGTAACTACTGGCTACTGGCTGAAGGAGTTCCTACAGTTCCTCCCCTTTTGTTTAAATAAGAGACTTCTAAACCTAATACAAAATAATATACAACAAGAACAAATATTAAATATAAAAATTAAAATTACAACCAGCACAAACAATATCAAGCAAGAAACGTGATAAATGTTTCAATAATTATCCTATCCTAAAGAGCCTAAGTCTTGTACTATAAATAACATGGCCAAATTATAAGAAGAAAGTAACTATAACTATCTAGTTTGCAACCCCATCGAAGACCCGAGAAGGGAAATAATATTATTTGAATAAGCAGGAAGTGCAACCAAGCAACTTCCAAACTGTGCAACAAATGACAGAGACAACTGACTACCTGGGCAATCACCCAAAATCTCACTTGCAATGTTGGAGCAACCAACCCTAGATAATTCCTGACCATATAGAAAATGTGCTAAATCAAGAGTCTCTGCATGGATTTCAAATCCTTTGAGAGATTTGTATCAATAATAGGCTTATAAAATTTTACTTATGTGTACCCATGTATGTCTGTGTGAGTGTTTCAAATGTGTGCAGGTGTTCATAGAGGTTAGCAGAGGGCATTGGGTCCTCTGGAGCTGGAGTTACATTTGTCTGGATGTCACTAGATTGGGTGCTGGAGATGCAAGGGTCTTCTGGAAGAGCAGGATGCATTCTTTACTACCAAGCCTAATAGTTCTATAGAACAATTGTTTTTTTTTTTTTTACTTTTAACAACTAAATCTCTAAGGAGACAGTAAGGATCACGTGGAGCTGTCTTACTGTGCCATCGCAACAGTTTGGGGTGACTTCCAATTTATTTATTTATTTTCCGTTCTGGTCACATCTGACTTTTATCACACGTGGTCTGTTTAATCAGAGACTACATGGTCCTGGAGGCATCTGGTCTTCCAGCTATTCATATTCCTATTGTTTTTTGCTTAAAGCTCAGACCTAGATAACTTGGCGTTTCTATGGTGATTTTTCTGTTTCCTTTAAGAACAGAGTGCCTTGTTTCTGAAGTGTGGGGACAATACAATAGGAAGATGTCTTACAACCTTCAGGCGCTTACTCTTCTTTTTGGAATCAAAGCACACATCACTGAATGTTGTCATTTTATAAAAATGCTCTCCCAATGTTTCATTAACCATAAACAATACAGGAAGAAGTGAGCATTAGAAGTGAAGATCAGCATCAGGGCATTTACAATTTAGCTAATGGTCTAGTTGGTTAGGAAAACAAGCTGTTTCTGTAGATTTCAGAGAGATGATAACAAGGATCTTCTGGAGACACAAAAGGTAAAAAAACTGGCTGTTGGGTTGTTTCTAGATATAATTCAGTAAAGTAATATCCAGGTTCTTAACACAGGTTTTGAAAAACATGAGGAGAGTAACCTACCAGATATGCAAAATGAGTTACTACCCCTTTTATAATTTCTCCTTCGTTCTAGGAAAATTACTTTTTTCATGTGCTTGATGAATAAGTAAAATAGAGGCCAGTTTTAGCAGGTTTTATATTTTTGTCCACATTGAAGAAAACAGTTTGCTCTTTTCTAAGGGGACAGTCATATGCTGATGCTTTTACACGATTTTTTAACAGGACTGTTGGGCATGAAAGGTTTCAGATTGAAAATCCATAGGTAATGCAAAGAAAATGCCACCGAGATGATGTAAATCGCTTGAGGTTGGCATTCTATAATTTTCAGAGACATATAATCCAAGTGAATGTCAGTGTAGCTTAAGGGTCTTTGGGGGAGGAATACTGAGTGATTATTTAAAAGAATTGGCTAACTACATAACTTTAAAACTGCACTAATTTTTAAATGTTTTTCTGCTTCCTGAAATTCTCATAATATCATCAGTTAAAAGATTCAGTCAAACAGCACAAACATTTATAATTTACAAACTATTTTGAGCTGGGTGTAGGCGGCACATGCCTTTAGTCCCAGCACTCAGTGAGGCAGAGGCAGGGGGATCTCTGTGAGTTTGAGGCCAGTCTGGTCTATAGATCGAGTTCCAGGACAGCTAGGGCTGTTACACAAAGAAACTTTGTCTTAAAAAACAAAACAAAAACCCAACACATTATTTTGAAATAAACTATGCATACCCTCTCCTAACATGGAGATGGGAACAGGAATCTCCTAGCTCCTAATCTTTTTTCTAAATATGGCTTTATTTTATCAATCTTTCTGCAATTGTATTGTTTTGTTATATTTAGGAAGGTGAATTAGTTTTCTAGGGCTGGACTATTTTAGCGGTGATCATGGAATCCACGGTTTAAAACAACACAGTTATGGGTGATGTGAGGTTGATGCCAAGATGGGCACCCCTTCCTTCATAAATGCACCCCATAACAGCAATAATTCACAAACAAATTCTTTTGTGAGAAATTGGAAAATAACTTGTTTGTTGATATGGAAGTGTCGAGTGGGTCTTTGAAGCTCTGTTTTTTTGCTACTCCAGATTATCAGTTTTTTTGGGCATTTGGGCTTGGTATCTGGGCAATTCATTGATGCTCAAATGTGGTATCAGAAGTAGTTCTGGCTCACCTCAGGCTAACCGAGGATTGTAAATCCAGAAGCAGACCTTCTGCAAAGTTAGAAGATTCCCAGCACTGAGTGATTTCAGCACTGAGTATAGAGGGGGAGGTTTGAGAGTCCATAGTTTATAAAGACCCAAGACAGAAAAGGATTGCATAGAAACTGAAATAAAATTGGCAACAGGCAGACATTTTTATAGTAAAGATGAGCCCCGTTTTCTTTCCCAAGTTTATCAGCGTCACTCAACTCATTTGGAGCTTCTGAAGAGCAGAGTGTCTAGAAATGGATGTTGTTTGTTGATGGAGAGGACAGTGGACTGTCATTCCTTACTGCATGTGGCTCCTGTGCTGGACCACTGAGATGGAGCAATAACATTTTCAGAAGAGCGATGCTGGTTTTTCTTACATCTCTGGGGTCTATTGGTGTGGGATAATTGTGGCCAGAGGGATGCCATGAAGTGTTAAGGTTGTAATAGTGACTACATCAAAGGAAGACATTTTTGCCCAGGAGCCATTCATTTTGCTAAGTCTTGGGAATAATTTAGAATGGCTGCCAAGTGCCCCACTTACTCATAAAATTGATGCAATTTGAGAGAATTGCGTTCCTTGGAACTATTTTACTGGAACCACAGCACAGTGTGACGTTTTTCAGTTTTGTTTCCTCTTGAATGGGGACTTCTTCTTTTTTTTTTTTTAAAAAAAAGCTTGGCTGCTGACTTATCTGAGGAAGACGCCTTCCTGCTTCCCACACCCCTTTGCTTTTATACTAACATCCAGCATGTTGTAGCTCCTTCGCATATGACTGCAGTGTGCTCGTTTGTTGGTGACTTTACAGTGGTCCCTGAACTCTTAGCTTCTTGCCCCAGGTACATTTAGTTAAGACAGCACAAGGCTGTTGTATCAGTTATTTCCTCGGTGTCTCTCCAAGATAGTGGAGGACTCTCGTGAGAGCTCTGGCTCTCTCGGGACCATCCAGGGTGATGGGTGTTGAGATTTGCCTTAGCTGCTGAGGGCTCTGGGATGTATGCAGCTATGATATATGCTAGCCTTCTTGTCACTTTCTTCTCAGTTGTTCTATTTTATCACGCTATTTACAACAAAGTTTGGAATTTGTCATAGTTTTTATTCTTTTTTTCTTTCATGTTCACCCATCAGTGTCTGAGCTTGGCTAAAAAGACAAGAATTTCTTTTCCAGATCTTTGCCCTGATCACTCACACCAGAGGACAGCAGCATCATGCCGTCATTATGCAGTGGATTTCGCAATAGTGCCCGATAATTGAGAAAGTTATTTAACCTCTCTGACCTTCAGTTACTTGGTCTTAAAAGAGGGATGATGCTCGTTCCCATCTAGTGGAATTAAAGAAAAATGAAATTGAAATAGTGACGCACTTAGGACAGTGACAGGTCACATAGCAAAGTAATTAATAAGTGCTAGCAATTATTTTTAGATTTCATCCCTCTAGTGAGAGATTCATAGAGACCTTTTCTACTCAATTTGGCTTCTCTGAGCACCTCTTTCTAGCTCAACAGGAGAAAGCATCTACAGCGGCTCCCTTTGGAGCACAGGGTTAAGAGATGAAGGTACTAACAGCTTTCAAAGAAAACTCTCCTGACCAACTAGGGAGGGAAGTGTCATACTGCCAAGGAAAGTGTGCTGCAGCTGCTGGCTTGACTTTGCTTCTTCTTTAAGATGAAGGAGAAAGCTTCATCTTACTGTGAGTTCATTCTGGCCCCAGCTGCCTACTTCCAGGTGTAACACACTTAGCAGGAGACAGGTGTTGGGCTTCTGTCTCCCACAGCACCTTGGTCAGTGCAGCGGACAATTTCTAGGACTTATTATACAAGTTCCTGCACTTAGTTCAGGAAGATGGCTCTGGCTTTTTCTGGATGTTGTAGGACCACAGAGAGTCTCAATAAGGTTGAAAAACCGTGGCTGATGTCAGAGTTAGGGCTATTGGTAGAGAGAAAAGTAAAGTTGAAATTGCACTGGATAGATGTGAATTGCTGTGAATTTCTTTTATTGGATGAAAGCCACTGGGGACAAGAGTAACTTAAGTTGATAAATGGGAGTGTGGAACAGTTTGAGATGGTCTCAAAGTTTTCTGTGTTACCCGTACATAAGAATAGATAAATATCCCAGCCTTACTATCGAGGTGAGAAGGATACATTTTCATGGGTGAATTGCCCATTGGGTGCAAAAGGTACAGAGAAACCGTGACAAGATTATTCAGGTACAAGTGTCTCGATCATACTCATCCCCACTGCACCTCTCCCACTCCAGGAAACAACAACAAAGAATAGATTTTTCCTTCTTTGGCTTGGCTTCATTTTTATGTGAAATATCGCTAATAGCATTACAAGTTTTCCAACCAGAACGGAAAAGGAAAAAAAAAAAAAAACTCGGTCCCCAAATCAACTCATCCCTGCTCACAGCCCAGGAAAGAAGATAAGCTACAAAGAGAAAACAAAACAAAACAAAACAAAAAAACCCCAAAAAACAAAAAACAAACAAGAAACCACAAAAAGCAAATCAGCAATGAGGCTCTGGGAAGCATCCAGATGGGCAGGAGTGGAGAAAAGCAGACACCGGTGATGCTGGCCTTTCAAACTCATGACCTCTAAAGTGTAACTCAGGCTCTCCCATAATCCTCCTGCACTCCCCTTACTCCGTTGATTTTTGCTTTTATTTATGGTCTTACGCTGGTACCTCTGCCTTTGACATTTCAATAGGAGAAACAGAAAAATCAGTCTGGAAAATTTCTAGTTAGTCATTCTTCTTTAGTGATGGAGGAGAAAGCGCCATCTTATCCCGGGTTCATGTTCACACCTGCATCGTACCTTATCTGGACCATGCTTTGACAAGAGGCATGGGTGTCACAGATAATATGATACTATTAATTACCGACGTAATGAAGTTTGTAATCGACTTACCTGGACAGCTGGAGTGGATGCAGTGCCTACGCTATAAGGAGATGAAGTTAAATCTGTCATATGAGGGTTGGGATATATACCACCAGCATTCCAATTGCTCTTCCTACTTCTCAGAGCATCTGAGAGGTGCCCTTGGCTGAGAGTAGACTGTTATGGCTGAAGCAGTTTTCATAATTTCCCCCCTAGGTTGCTTAATGTTTTTCTTCAACTTCTCAATCCACATGGGAAATTGCCTGTTTTCACTAAGGCAGTTCATTTCAAAATTTTATTTCTCCTGAAAAATACTTACAGACACTCTGGTAGGTCAATTTGCCTAAAAATGTGGTGTCATTACATGAATGCTGCCAATCCCACTAGAAGTTGTGAATTTGTCCCTTATTTAAATAATGTTTTTTGGTTAAGAAAGACTTTGGGGCAAACTATACATCCTTAATTAAACAAAACAACAACAACAACAGCCAAACTAAAAACCACCCCCAAGCCCCAAATACCCTAGAATTTAAACAACTGAATTTCCATTGAAAACAACTTTTGAATTACTGTGTGTGTGCACACATGCATGTGTATGTGTGTGTGTGTGTGTGTGTGTGTGTGTGTGTGCATGTGTGCCAGAGGGAAAATGTGCAATGTGCAAGTCAGAGGAGAACTTGTACGAATTAATTCTTTCCTTTTATTGGCTGCATCTAGTCATATAATTCAGACCTTTAAACGTGGAAGCAGGTACATTTTCCTGCTGAGTTACTTTTTTTTTATCAATCTGGCCTTTTTAAAAAACAAACAAAACAAACAAACAAAATTTAGTCGTAATTCATTTAAATTGAAATGTCAACAAAATGAAAACTGAATCCCCAATGCACGTTCTAGCCTTCCCAGAACAACTACAAGGAGCTACGAAAATGTTCTAAGAACTAATTGGGGATTTTATTCTGTGTGAGACCCAGAGAGAAAACAGCATTTAAGCAGTGGCTCACAGTTGTCTGGTGTTGGGAGCCACGTGGCCTAGTTCCATACCATGAATGCTTGTCTGTCGAGTCTCCAAGAGGCAAGACCCATGGTGACGGTCTCTCAGTAGGCAAGAACCAGCGGACCTCTGGACAGCGCAGAATAATGCTGGCACTGTGCAGCCTGCGTCTTCTCTTCTCATAACACTGATGATTCTTTGGGTGATTTTAAATTTCAAATTGTCAGTCACACGTAGGACAAATGCAGTCATTTCCAGAAACCCCATTTTTTTTTCTCCAACGTTTTCCCCTAAAATTCCTTGGGAATGGATGCTTCTCGGGTTTCTTACCTGGAAACACCATCTGTTACCCCAGACCCTGGGAACTTTCTGGTTCAGTGTTCACAGGATGGGAGTCAATAAAAGTAGTGGGCACATATAAGAAAGCAGCATGGGGGACTTTAACTATGTCTCCTGATTCTGAAAAAAAAAAAAACAAGATGAAGAAAGAGTGCCTAATCAAAATTTTCCCTTTATGGAGAGGCTTAGGCGTACAGGACCCTTTTGTAGGACAAGGGAACAGTTGGGAAAATACAAGTTAACTCAGTGGATGCAAACCATGGCAAATTAACCCTATTTCTATCAATATGCTTTGTTAAGTTTTGAACAATATTGTTCTTGAGAATGCGTGCCTATGTCCGTCAGCTTTTAGCGTTGTAAAGAAAGAATGTGTCTTGCTTGCTTGCTATTTTGCCAAGCTAATAAAATGCTGAGTGTGTGTTTGGTTGAAAAGTTATTTTGATGGAAAAGTTAGAAAATATCTGTTTCTTCTGGAGGTCAGTGCTGGGGGATGGGAAAACATGCTTGGTTTTGAAGTATAAATAAGGATACCTTGAGCTATTTTGGGTGGACCACTTGTGTGAAACTCAGCCAGTTATTCGACACTTCTCTGCATGGATGCCCCTTCCTGGCTGTGGCAGGACTGTAGGAAGTCTGGTGTTTGAATTGCAGATCTAACAGTTAACTGAAGTTTGATTTCCGGCTTGTTGAGAAGAAGGACCTGCAGAGCAGAAGAACAGAGATTTGAATGGGCCTGCATTGTTCTGACACTCTACAGCTGAGCATTTGGAGCAGATGAGAAGCTTTTACGAGAAGCTTCATCTCATTCTGTGCTAAGCGATCTGCTGTAAGTGTTTTTATGCCCCACTGATGTGCCAGGATTTTTTTTCCCTTATGAGAGAAAGCCTAATGATTTGGTTCTCCCCCTTGTATCTAATTATTCTTCAGGTCGCCCAGGAGCCTTGCCTCCTAGTGCTGTGTTTCTGGGGTAGCAGCTGTGGGGACATTTGATAAGAGTCATTCATTTCCAGTGTTTTATGAAGTGAATGGTATTAGTTAATGAACAATACGAATTATCCTTCAAGAAAGACATTTCCCTGGAGCACTCCAGCTCCATCTATTCAAGGGTAAACCATGTAAACGAACTCCAGATCACTCCACTGTCGATACCCTTGAGATTTTTATGTGTATGAGTGTTTGAGTAGAATGTATGTCCGTTTATCATACATACGCATGCCACATGCGGGGGCCAGAACAGGGTGCTAGGTGGTCCCTTATATCTGCAGTTATAGGGATCTGTGAGCTATTGGGGTGGATGGTTTGGGGATCAAACCCAGGTCCTCTATAAGAGTAACAAATGCTCTAATCCACTGAACCACTTCTTCGGCTGATGAAAAAGTGTTTTAAATCAAAGATAAAATGTAAAAATTCTAAGAACTCAATTGGCTATTGTATCTAGACCTTTTTGAAGAATACTCCATATATTTCTTATGTCTCCGTCTGTCCTCTGACTTGCCTTCATTTTTAAAATTCTTACAGAATTTTCTTTAGATTTGCAGCTTGAATGTAAGGCCCTATTGTTGAAGATAACCAGATACTTGAGTCATAGAACATGGAGTAAATCTAGCTGAGAGTCCACTGGAAAATTTTCACCCCCTGGCAAGTATCCATAGTGCTTGACACTGCTGAACATACCACAGCAAGAGAAAACTAATCATCACTCTCATTGCCTATGAAACCTGTAAGCTCCATTAGTGACATTGGGATAGTAGTGGCGTGGGTGCTGTGTGTATTAACTAGCCACTTTATGATTAGATTTAAGACTTACTTATGAGAAGGAACCCTTACCTCACACTGTTAACAACTCCAAGAGCTGAAATTTGATAGACTATCGACCCTAGGGAAAAACCTACTGGTATTCTGATAATGAATATACAGAATGCTATACCTATAGCTCACTACATCACTCAGCTCACATCAGAAAAGCCTCTTATTGCCGTAGAAGGTAGTTAATATAGATGCCCACAACTGGACAATGGAGACAGTGAATAATTTTGGAGTACTCAGCTCTAATGATATATCTTAATTACCACCTCAAGCTCAGGGATCCGTGTGGAAGAGGAGACATAAAGATTATAGACCCAGAGGTGGTGGATGCCTCCTAGGAAGGAGCATTTTCCTAGGGATGGTGCACACATCAAATCACACGATCTGTGAGAACATGCTAAGACCTGAACAAGCTTAACCAGACGAAAATTCTAGCACTGAGGAGGGGAAGTAGGCACAAAATACCATCCCCAGAAAACAAAATATTTGTGACTGATAATGTCTAGAAGAGGGGTAATAGTTTTTCCTCAATGGAATGACATTGGGCAAAAATCACATTCCAGGGCGTACTCCATTTTCAGGGTTAGTTGACCAGCAGAAACTGAACTTCATGTTTTTTTCTCCCTCCCTCCCTCCCTCCCTCCCTCCCTCCCTCCCTCCCTCCCTCCCTCCCTCCCTCCTTTCCTCCCTCCTTTCCTCCCTCCCTTCCTTCCTTCTTTTAGTGCCTCTTCACTTTTGCTTTTTGATACTGTTGTTTGAGACAGGGTTTCTCTGTGTAGCCCTGACTATCCTGGAGCTCTCTCTGTAGATCTGCCTTTCTCTGCCTTTTAAATAGTGGGATTAAATGTATGTGACACCACCACCCAGCTTTTTTTTTTTTTTAGAGACAGAATATTTAGTTGATTGGGTAGGAAGGCAGGGAGAATCTGAAAGGAGTGGGGAAAAGGAAGGAATATGATCAAAAATATGTTGTATGAAATTCTCAAGAATAAATATTAAAAATTCCAACAAGCAGAGAATGAAAAAAATCTTTCAGATGTTGTGCTCAAAATGCCATGTTTTGAATTTGTCAAATGAATAGAAAAATAAGTATATTCAACCTATTTAAGAAGGTATTTTAAAAACGGTACTTTAGGAAATTGGAAAACAACGTTTAAGGGTGCTTTTTCAAGTTATTAATAGTAAGTTGATATTTATTTTTTAATTAAAAATAATTATATCTGTTATAGCACAGATCATGTTACTTTAAAATGTGACTCCATTATGGAGTGGGTTAACAAAATTGATTAGTATACATATCTCTTCATGTACTTATTTATTTGTCATGAGAACACTTAAGAATCACAATCTTAGATAAAAAGTATTGCCTTCCGCAGAATCCACAAGATTGTTATGGGATTAAATTAAACAGCGATGAAAAGACTACACAGAAAAGTACAATTCTCTTGAAATTAATTGTCCATTGTATTTGGCTTCATTACTTAAGGCATTAGGTGAGGTTCTAAAAATTCCCCAATGTTTTCTTCAGCAGACATAGAGATGGTTGTGTGGTTGACTTCCTTCTTGTGATTCAAGTTAAAAGTGATTGTTTTGCTTATTCAGAAACATGGGTCTTTGTTAGAAGATTGGGCTGGGAGTAAATTAGGATCGTCCTAACCAGGAAGCAATGTGTAAGGGTGGGAAGGTCTGGAAGATAAATGTGGGGTAAAGAGATTGAAAAGAGACAGGGGCACAAGCAGACAAGTTCTACTTTTTTATGACGGCTTACCTTGCTGGCTTTGTTTCATTATTCCAGTACTTTCACTCATTGAAGAGAGATGGGGGAGAAAGAGAAAGAAAGAATAGGGGATGTTGGGCTTTGCCCTCTTGTGCTGTGTAATCTGAATTTTACAGCTATGGCTGTTTTTGAAAGCAGGGCCAATTGCTTTGTTTTTTTCCCCCCACGCCATTTTCTCATTTTTATGATTTTTCTTGTGGAACTAACTTTTAAATCCTAAGTGTAGAAATGCATTCATGGTTCAGTTGGCTTCTGACAGAACTTCTGTCCCGCGGATCAAAGGAATGGTCTCTTCTTATGTGTATAATAATAATCTCCTACCTTTAGCAGTCCTTTAAAAACGTCTCTGTGATATGTCATCCAGACTGCTTAATAGTGTCTGTCCTGGTGTCCTGTGTGTGAAGGGACGCTTGGAGAAGAGCCAGTCTGACAGAAGCATGAAGACAAGGCCCCCTGAAGAGCCTCACAATAGAAACTTCACAGCTAGAAACTGAAAGGGCAATGAGGGTCTTAGGGCAGATTTGCGAGTCATCTAGAATTCATGAATACCGTCAGTGGGAAGTATCAAAGAGCGGCTCAGAGGAATGGTGATTTTGTTCCTCTGAGTCCTTGTTCATTCAACTGAACTTCCACCTGAACATCTGCTACAGAGTTAACTCTGTCTGGGCTCGGGAGGCCCTGTGGAACGCGAACTGTGTCTCTCTCCTTCAAAGACTGTCAGGCTAAGTTCCTAGAGGAAAAAGATACTGATAAGATATGGGAGTTGACACAGAAAATGATATGCTTGATCCTCACCGCCATCTTCTACATTGTCTCCAAGGACATTTTCACTTTCTAGAGTTTTCCTAGTGGATACTTTCAGGAAGGATTCAAGAACCTAACAGAACGTTTACATCCCAATAGGACATTGTCTGTACCTTTTATATTTCCAGTTTAATTTAGAGTGATATGAAACCCTTAGCTCAACTTTTCTTCTTCAGTATCCTACTTCATATGATTTCGTTTTCTTCCATCATGAGACATCACTTTTCTTTTGTTTGAAAGCTGTCTGCTTGGAGACTTTTCTGTTCTTTGAAGCCCAGTTGTTTGATGAGAATATGCGCTGTTTCTGTCAGTGCATTTGCTGACTGCCGTATCATAGTTTCTGATGTTTTTAATTTCTGATTATTTCCCTGAGTTGCAGTTCACAGTACTGTTTCATTCTCCTAAGCTCTGCTAGAGCCTCCCCTTAGGAATTTTATTATCTCTGGATGGGATAGTCTCTGCTACTTCTCAACATTTTCCATTTGCTCTTGATTTAGAACACATTAGTTTTCAGGGGCTAGAGAAACAGCTCAGTGGTTAGAAGTACTGACTGTTCTTCCAGAGGACCCAGGTTCCATTTACAGCAACTACATGGTGGCTGACTTAAAACCTGGGTTAACAACAGTTCCAGGGATCTTATGTCCTCTGCTGACTTTTGCAGGGCCATGGTGCACATACATTCAGGCATGTGCTCACATGTAAGGTAAAAAATGAAAGGGAAATACATTCTTTCTGATTTAGTTTGGGCTTACCAAGCCTTGCTTCTCTGTTCACTTTCCCTTTAAGCATGCTATGCCCTGTTTGTTCACTTGTCTTCCCGCTATTTGGTTCTTCTGTTTTAAGATGCCCTTTTCCATTTATTTTCCCGTTTTGTCTCTTCATATCTGAATTGTTGTAATTATGATCTGTGTTCTTTTTCATCTCGCCTAATTTACTTAATGCCCATTATCTTATCTGAAATGCAGGATCTCAGCTTTGATCTGTCTTGTGAGCATCTCCTTCTGCCGGATTTTCATTGTTCAGATTTGATTCTGCTTTTTTTTTGTTCTCTTTTATCTTATAATAACTCCATAGAGGTATTGACCTTAATAATTATCTATTGTTAATTTTTATATGAAACTCATTTTCATATTCTTTGAATAGGAGACAAAGTTAAAGGTAGCTTTTCCTAGTACACAAAGCTTTCTAGCTTTTTTAAAAATAATTATGTCCGTCATTTGAATAGCAGGCTTATAGTGATGTTTTTAAAACTTTTGACATTACCTATACCCATGATAACAAAAATCTAGCTCTCTTGTACCTTCCCAAATCTTAGTGTGTAGCGGTTACCCATTCTCCCCATGTGGTTACTCCTCGGATCTTATCAGTGTTTAACACTTACGTTATAAGTACTGTGAGAACCCTACTTGAAGGTGTATTAATATTATTTAGGGCTCTTCATAGAAACAGAAACAATAGGATTTGTAGATGGTATTTGATTATAAAAAAGTTAGTTTATGTGAGGCTGGTAAGTTCTGGATTCACAGTGTGGATTAGTTACCTGGAATCTGGGAGAGTGGAGGGTACAGATTAAGCCAAAAGATTGGAGGTTTTGCTCTGGCTCATGGAGGCTGTCTTTTTATCTTCTTCGTACCACTAACAGTTGAAATCCATTCACATTACAGAGGCAAATCTGCTTTACTCAAATTTACCCAGTATATGTTAATCAAATCCTAAAGTGCTCTTCAAAATGAACATGCTGTCTTCAGAGCCAAGCTACAGGTAGAAGATGTTTTCTTCTGTGTTCTTGTGACTTCACTCTTCCTGACTTTATACTCTCCCTTTCCTTTCCCACTCACATTGTTTCCTCCGGACCTCAGCTTCTCCCTAACTGTCTGTGTGTCTTTTCAACACATCAAAAGCTTTTTTTGTCATTCTGTCTCTTCATGCCATTCCCCAAGAGGTGTTTTCTCTGCCCCCATGCGGACTGTTTTCATTCAGTTCCCATCTTTCGAAGATTCCCCTCCACTATTGGTATCAGTGTTCTGGGACTTCTGTGAAGAGTATTGCGAACTTGGGGCCTTAAAAGACCAGAAATAGATCTTTTTCTAGTATATTAGTCTAGCAATGCAAGCCAAGGTGTCAGCAGTTTGACTTATTTTTGACTCTGAGAATCTTTCATGCCTCGCTCCTGATTTCAGTGGTTGTCCCAAGTCCTTGGCATTCATTATTTCAAGCTCTGTCTCCATCTTCTTTCAGCATCATATACATGGTAGTGCATATATCACTCACTGTGCCTGACGTTTTTATAGAGAGATTCGTCATGTTGGACACAAGACCCATTCGAATTCAGTCTGATCTCATCTTAACCTGCTTTTGGTCTACAGACCCTGTGCCCACATAGGGCCACATTCACCGTCTGCACTGGTCAGTGTTTCAGTTGTGGCCTGTGCCAACCACACCATCTTCCTCTGACAGCCCTGTGCCTTTGGATTGAGTGGAGGCTTCTGCTTGCAGCTCCCTTGCTTTCTCCTTTCTTAGCACTTCCATTTGAAGAGTCCTTCCTCCAGTAGTCTCCTAGGAAAAGAAATTCTTTTTCTTCCTGTGATCTTGCATATCCTAATATAGCTTTACTCTATTATTCTGCTTGAGTTATTTTTATTTGTTTTAAGTTTTGTTAAGAATTTTGGATGCATGTCTTCATTGCTTCTTAGCTTCAGGAATGACTGAAAACTAAGGCCATTCTGAATGTTGATTTTTTTTTATATTTGCTTTATTTTTCCTCTGCACACTTGCTGTATCTTTTCTTTACACAGAGTGATCATAAGGCATTATGGTGATTTGCTCTATATGTGCACATCCGTTTTTATCTCTTACTATTCACTGCATAGGGGAGTAGACAAGTTTGCTCAGAAATAAAGCCGATTTTCTTTTTAAGTTTTGGAGAATTCCCTTCCTGGACCGATGGTGCCTGCCTGTCACACTAGCTGTTTGGAAAGTTAAAGCAGAAAGGTCATTAGTTCAAAACATGCTTTGGCTATGGAGTGAGTTCAAGTCTGATTGCTTAACTTAGTGAGATACCATCTCAGAATTAAAATCAGAAAATGGGAAAGGGCTATGAATGTAGGTCAGGGTTAGAGTGTAAGATCCTAGGCTAGATGTCTAGTAGGTCTCAGCAGAATTTCTCAAATGATGCTCTTCTGTCTCCTTCACCTCTTTCTCATCTGTCCCAGAGCTCCTGTTGCTCTGATGCAGCTTCCTGAACCAAACCTTCATCTTCCTCTTTTCTCTACCACTTCACACTGCTTTGCCTTTTTTCCTTCTTTCTATGTTTACATGTGCTGCAGCTTTTATTTCTGATTGTCATATTGTAACGCTAGGAGCCTCTTTCATTTGTTTGTGCCCTTTCAGTGGAAACCTGGAACTCTATGTCTCAACCAGTCTTTTAACCACTCCTGTGTGTGCGCATGCGTGCGTGTGCGCACGGTTTTCTGTCTGTCTGTATTCTTCCCTTCCCTCCTTTCTCACGCACTCAAATTGGATTACAAATGATGCTTTCATAATTTGGCATTTCTTTGGACATTAAACCACTTTACCACTTATTGGCTGATTTTTAGCTTCTAAATTAAAGATATTTTTGAAATTATGATCAATTACATCATTTGCCTCATTTCCTTTCCTCCCTCCAATATTTTCCTTGCTCCACCCCTCATACACACTTTCTAACTCAGTAGCTATTTTTTTAAAATTACTGTTACATGTATACACACACACATACATCTCCAAATGTGTAAATGAAACCAGCACAGTCCATATGATACTTGTGTGTATATGATTTCAGGGCTAACCATTGGGAACTGAAGAGTCAATCTGAGGGCCTTCTCTAGTGAAGACTATTTGTTCTGTTCCTTGCATTTCTTAGTTGCCTGGGGTTTTGTAAAGGCTTGGACCCCATGGGATGTCCCCCTCTTATGTTACCTTACCTATTGTTGTCATTGTTTCTGTTTTCTCAGGCTCACTCCTTAGATTTTTTTTTACGCTGTAATTATCTAAAAACCATCCAGCCACTATTGTTATTGCTTCAGAGGGATGGAGTTGAATATGTGTTTCCATGATGCCATACTTTCCAGTAGGTGACATGTACTCCATTTGTCAAGACAGACAGACAGGCTAGTGTCCTTCGTGGTTAACAGGTGGGAAAATTGAAGTATGCAGTATCTGATGGAACTTTCCAGGATCAGACAGTGTGAAGCAGATAAAACAATAAAGATGAGGAGCTGTGAGCTTTCATATGTCCTTGCTTTCCCTCTTGCTATGGTGCTCTAGTTAAGGCTCTCCAGGGAAAGTCAATCAGCAGAATGTCTGTCTGTCACCTGTCTCACTACCCACCTGTCCTCTGAGGCTGGCGGGTACAAGATGTGCAGATCAGAAGCCTCCGTTCCGAAGCCGGAAGCTGCTGTAGAATCAGGAAGGCCAATGCTGCATTTGAAGGTCTGTAAGTAGAGTGTTCTCTTCTTGGGGCAGGGCCAGCCTTCTGCTCTGTTTTCATGGGCTGCTGATTTGAGGAGGTCCACTCCCAGTAGGAAGGCAATCTTCTTTACTCTCTTTACCAATTTAAACATGGTGCTTATCTGAAAACGCCTTCACAGAAATAGCTAAGCTACCGTTTACTTACTGTCTGGATGAAGCGTGTCCCAGTTCAGCTGACATATAACCAACCATGTACTACACATTGGTAATGAAATGGAAAGATTTTTGTAAAACAATGAAAAAGATAAACAAAAGGGATTCTGCTAGCATTCTTTTGTTACACTGTTCTGCCCTCAGATTTCTCATATCTTCAGAAACCTTCCATGGAAACACTACATGGAAACAATATGAAGTGTTTATTAAAGCCATGTAATCCAGGAAGCCACAAGAAAGCAATTGAGTGAGAATCTTTGGAGGAAGCTATCATTTAAAATTCCATTGCTAGAAGTTTAAAAATTAGCAGTATTTGTTATTGTATGTATGTATTTATGTATGATGTATGATGTATTTGGGGGACACATGTGCTATGGGGCTCATGTGAAGGTCAGAAGGCAGCTTTGTGGAGCCGGTTCTCTTCTTCGACCTTTATGTTGGTCCAGCAGATCTATATATATAACTCAGGTTGCCAGCTTTAGGTAACAAGGGATTTACTTGCTGAACTCTTTTGCCAACCCAGAATTTAAAAGAAAAACAATTGATGAAATGAAATCATTTGATCAATAAATCTTACATCTCATAGAATAAGACTTCCCTAAAAATTCAGCTTTTTCCCCAGTGGTACAGCTTTTCTGAAGTTTTGCTTCTCTGTCCTTTTAGCTCTCTGATTCTCTGGTCAAATGGTAAAGGGAAAATGCCTTAGTGTGTGAGTGCTGTTTGCTTTCTGAAGCTATGTACTGATCTTTACAACAGCGCAGAGAATTTGGTTGTCATAGTCTTCCCCGTTAAAATATGAAAGTTAGTCCAAAGATTTCTGGCCTCATAGATAAATCAGTGGCCACCATGCACAGTTCCTCATAGTTAGGCTTGGACACCACCAGTTTACCAAGTTCACTTAGGATTACTCACAAGAGCCTGCATAATTGAAGATAATAACTTTTGGCTATGATTTGGACTGTTTTTAGTTCAAATGCATTTGATGTTAATCAATTTGGTTTACCTCAGTCTTCAAAAGGATCAAAACTAATGAGATTTCCCTCTATTAGATTCTCATTACTTTATATTTTGGGAAATACAAAATAGTGTGAATAAAATAGGACCAGGTGTGAGATGTGCGCCACAAAAAAGGTTGCATATTTTAATTAAAATGCTAATCAGATATAGATGAAAATTTATGCTTTTTCAAAGGGAGGCAAAAGAAAAGTTCCTGGAGCTTGTGCCTGATAATATGTATCGGGCTAAGAATCTCATGGATGCCTGTGTTCTAGAACGTAATACTATCGTTCTGCCAGTTGGAACTGTAAAAACTGCTCCCTAAGTTCTTCTTTTCACACTCATACACTAGTGCATCTTGCAGCCCTCATCAGAGAAACTTCTTTTTGCAGTCGATGGTGATGAATACAGAAAGACTGGTCAAGGTGCAAAGAATAAGAGTGGAGTGTTCCATTCTAAATGGGACATCTATATTATACTTCTTCTTCCCAAGGCCCAGAGGTTATAATAGAAAAGGGCAGAAAGATTATAAGAGCCATAAGTAGCGGACATCTGTAGCAAAATAGTATTCGCTGGTAGGGCATTGCACACTGAATTCACAGCAGTTGTGACTGTACAAGATCAAATCCATGAGGAAGGGCTCAGGAAGTCCCACTTCTAGCTGAGGAACTGCTGGCAATTGATGGCTGCCAGAGAGGTCGTATAGTTACCCCTGGAAGGTCTTACACCCACACACCCGTACAGGCATCTCTAAGTGGACTCTGGGTACAAAAGCAAAGCCCATGAAATTGAGAGGGAAAATTGGTGATTGGATAGCTGAGGATTAGGAGGGGAGGAGTTGGGGGTTGATTTGATCAAAACCCTTTATATAAATGTATGACAGTTTCAAACATCAACGAATTTTAAAAAGAAAATTGAATGTTGGATGCTGAGGTGCAGTTTTGTGTTCTTTTAAATTCTAAGTTGATCCAAACTGGATATCACATTATTGTGGTGATATTTTGTTTGTGCTATAACACACAAAGCTTGCCTGCAGTGTTTACAAACAAAATTAGCTTACATTACTAGCAGGTTCCAAAAATGGCACTAGAGTCAGACATTCTGTGGTGGAGTCTAATGAAGGCAATTGCAATTAATTTTTCTTGTTGATATATCTTTTGGACAGCAATGTACATTAATTTTTCTAATATCAGTACTTTCATTCACTTTGATAGTTCAAACAATTTAAAGGTAAAATAGCCTCAAAAAGTTTAGTAATAAAATTGCATTCTTTATCCCAGAAATTTAATGTTACTTCAATCCAGTTAAAATTTTCGTAGGAAGAAAATATTGTCAGGAGGAAGCTAATCATCAATTTGCTACAACTGAAGCCAACACAGCTGGTGGATGAGTGTTTTAATGTATTTCCAGACTAAGCAAGGCAGTTTAAGGAAAACATCATGCAAAAATTCAATCTGCTGTGGCTTCAAAATAAAGTCATCATCTGTGTTGCCGCAGAAAGAATAGCTGCCGTATGTTTTGTCATATTGTAGTGGATTATCTTTAATGAAGTGCATATCCCCCGAGCACTATTGTGATAGTCTCTGTTTGTCTTGGTCTACATTAATGCAGTGGTTCAGCTTTAGTGAACAGCAGCATGGATTTGACTCCTAGTGTTGCCATGACAGGTTGTCTTAGCTGAGTTTGTCAATGAAAGCAATCTGCCCACATTTGGAAGGAGACATTTGCTGTTGATTTCGGTGGTCTTTAGCCCTGGTGATGCTGCTGCTGTCTTGACCTCTGCAAAATGAAAAGAGGCTCTTATAATGGAAGTTTCTCATGTCTATCTTTTCTTTTTCCTCTTTTCTCTTTCTCCCTACATCCCTTTCCCCCTCCCTCCGTCTCTTCCTTTTTCCTTCCCTCCCTCCATCCCTTCCTTCCTTTCTATTATTATTATTTTTTCCTTTTTATTTTATTTTATTTTTTTATTAAAAATTTCAGCCTCCTCCCCACCTCCCTTTTCCCTCCCCCTCCCCCCACTCCCCACGCTCCACTCCCCACCCCTCTAGTCCAAAGAGCAGTCAGGGTTCCCTGCCCTGTGGGAAGTCCAAGGTCCTCCCCCCTCCATCCAGGTCTAGGAAGGTGAGCATACAAACAGACTAGGCTCCCACAAAGCCAGTTCATGCAGTAGGATCAAAACCCAGTGCCATTGTCCTTGGCTTCTCAGCAGCCCTCATTGTTCACCATATTCAGAGAGTCTGGTTTTATCCCATGCTTTTTCAGTCCCAGTCCAGCTGGCCTTGGTGAGCTCCCAATTGATCAGCCCCACCGTCTCAGTGGGTGGGTGCCCTCCTCGCGGTCTTGACTTCCTTGCTCATATTCTCCCTCCCTCTATTCCTCACTTGGACCTTGGGAGCTCAGTTCATTGCTCCAATGTGGGTCTCTGTCTCTATCTCCATCCATCACCAGATGAAGGTTCTATAGTGATATGCAAGATTAGTATGGCTATAAGATTGGATCATTTCAGGCTCTCTCTCCTCAGCTTCCCAAGGACCAAGTTGGGGACATCTCTCTGGACCCCTGGGAACCCCTTTAGAGTCAAGGCTCTTGCCAACCCTAAAATGGCTCCCTTAATTAAGATATATACTTCCCTGCTCCTATATCCATCCTTCCATTATCCTAACCATCCCATTCCCCCAAGCTCTCCCCATCCTCCCCTTCTCACTTGTCTCTCCCCATCTCCCCTTTCCCCCATCCAGTAAGGGGTACACTCATCCATTGTTGGTGGGAATGCAAACTTGTGCAACCACTATGGAAAGCAGTGTGGTGGTTTCTCAGGAAATTTGGGATCAACTTACCCCAGGACCCAGCAATACCACTCTTGGGAATATACCCAAGAGATGCCCTATCATACTACAAAAGTATTTGTTCAACTATGTTCATAGCAGCATTATTTGTAATAGCCAGAATCTGGAAACAACCTAGATGCCCTTCCATGGAAGAATTGACGAAGAAAGTGTGGAATATATACATATTAGAGTACTACTCAGTGGTAAAAACCAATGACTTTTTGAATTTTGCATGCAAATGGATGGAAATAGAAAACACTATCCTGAGTGAGGTAACCCAGACCTAAAAAGATGAACATGGGATGTACTCACTCATAATTGGTTTTGAGCCATAAATATAGGACATTGAGCCTATAATTCACAATCCTAGAGAAGATAAATAAGAAGGTGAACCCAAAGAAAAACATATAGTTATCCTTTCTATTATTTTTTTTTCTTTCTTGAGACAGGTTCTTACAATGTAGCTCAGGTTGGCCTAGAACTTGCTATGTAGAATAGGTTGGCCTTGGTTTCAGAGATTTGCCTGTTTTCACCTCCTTAGTGCTGGGATTAATATTGGATGTATAGTCTGCTCATATTTTTAAAAAATCATATTGTATTATTATTGAAATAAAAAGACAGAATCACTATATACTATTTAATTTTATCATTGTTTATATTTATCCACCATCTAAGATCTATTATTAGTTTTATTAATCTAAATTTCCATCTGCATATCTAATGCCTATCTTATTTGTCTCCCTGTGTATACACAAGTGACATGATCATGGATGCTAATTATTTTATCACTATTCTTTTGCTTCTCTAAATTTCTCTGCATCTTTTATGAACATCTATTAGTTTTACAATAAAAGATTCAGTCTATTTTTACTTAATAAAACAGATTAAATGTTAATTGCTTTTTGGAAAAAAATACCAAAATATTTAGTTATTATTTATATTAGTTTAGCTTGTCCAAAACAGTAATTAAAAACAATGTATATAACTAAAAAAAAGCTATGATTTCTACCATTTAATCCAGTTTCTTAAAACTGAGTCCTTTTTCTTTCTATTGTTTCTGTTTCTTTTTTCTAATTGTGAAGTCATAATTTTTGATGACATGTAGTCATCATAACATTACTATTGCCCTGCGATGATTCCTCCATGCTCTTTGTATCTGAGAACAAGATATTACTGTACACAGCACATTCGGTCTTCCTATCAATCATCTGGCCATCCATCTATCTATCATCCATTATCTAATCTCTCTCATCTGTCATCAATCAATCTGTCAACCATCTATCAGTTACCTATCACTTATCACCATCCATTTCTATAAATATGCTACCTTTTATTTCTCTATACATGTCATCTTTGTTATTATATTCTATTTATCTAGTAACTTATCACACTTCCCATTTCCTTCTATTCTTTCTTAGGCAGTAGTAACTTGCACATTCTTATTCTGTACCTTCTGCCTGTCACATGACAGTATGTTGTGAAAGTGTGTTTTACAAACAAATGTGATACTTAAAGTTTCTTCCCTGTAAATAAAGCACATTTCTGTTGTGTCTGATTCTTTTTGGTCCTCTGGGAACATTTCGTTACTGTGAGATCCAGGCTGACCTTCAGCTTGCTGTCCTCTGGCCTCCTTAGTGTTAGGACTGCAGGTGTGTGACACCGTGGTAATACTAGTCTGTCTGCCTTAAAAATGTTCCTTTAGTTGGTTTTCATAATTTTGATCAATAGTTTTCAAACATTTTCATTATACTATAAATATTTGGCTGTAGTCACTGAAAACGTCTTTCTTCTGTTGCACGCTGTTGTTTCTCCTGAGATTCCAATGACATGCACACACTGTTTACTGTTGCCTCACAGATCCGGTGCCTTTCTGTTCTGCTCTCTTTCCATGTTCATTTTGATGTATTCATCTGCATGCTGTTGTTCAAGTTTATGGATCTTTTTTATTTGCTTTGTCCAGTGTGCTGGTCAGCCCATCGAATGCATTCTTATTATTCTGTATGTTTTTAGTTCAACTTGGTTTTGCTTATACTTTCCTTTTTGGTTGAAATTCAGCATTGGCTTTTGACTGTGTAAATCTCTTTATACAGAGATATCTCTTTATAGTATGTTTTAAAGTAACGCATGTTAATTAATTTAGTTAAGCTCTCTCAAGTCTATCTATGTTTCAAAATGCTGTTATATGCAATAAATATACATAATTCTTATTGTCTTTTTAGAAATGAAAGATGTTTAAAACTTAAGAATTAATTCTTTTGGTAGTTCTCTTAACCACACCCAGTCTGATTCTGGCGTGTCTGTTAACATTCTTTCTATTTCTTCTCACCATCCTTCCTTTTCACAAGGATTGGGATATTTTATTATATATTGGACACTGTGTGTACAATAACATGATTTTGGGGAGTCTGATTAGCTCTCAGAGAGGCAACCTCCCATCCTGTAAAGGGTGACATGTGTCTAAGCTCCTAGTAATTGTTTTATACTAATATCCTTAAATAAAGCACTAGTAATTGTTTTATACTAATATCCTTAAATAAAGCACATACTGATTTTATGTGCTTTCCATGTTCAGGATTTTACTCTGGAAACTGTTTCTGCTCCCCCCCCCCCCATTTTTTGTGGTTTACTTTTAAAGTGTTTATTTATGTGTAAGAGTGTTTGCCTGCTTATGTGAATGTGCTCTGTGGATGTGTGGCTGGTACCCGAAGAAGAAGGGAGAAGGCACCAGATCCCCTGGAGCTGAAGGTACTGATGATGTGAGCTGCCATGTATGCTGGGAAACCAACCTTCATCCTCTGCAAGAGCACAAATTCTGACCTGCTGAGCCATCCCTTCAGCCTTTCCATAGTCTACTTAAAAAAAAAAAGAGCTTAGTGTTGTGTATGCTTTTAAATATGGCCAAGATTTGACAACTTAAGTACTATTTTACCCCAGTCACATTCATAAGATGATTGAGGAATTGATTGTTTCCCATTCTCCGGCTCATCCAGTTTCTCTTTGGTGATAATTTGACTCGGCTAGGTCTTGTCTGACTCCTGAATGCCACTCTTCAGTGCTGTTTTCCTTCTTTCTGGAAACATCTTGTAGTTAGATATAATTGTTGTGTGCTGGGATTGCATTCAGTGACGTTTCTCTTGATCATTTAGAGCCAGTCCCATAATAAATATTCCAGGAAGAGTAATTTGAGAACTCTCCACTGAGCAGATTTTACTCAAATGGAAGTAGATGACAAACGTTGCTTGCCGCCTCCCATTTTGCTATTTTGAGCAACTTGTAGGCGCTCTTCCATAGTTTTCTTTAGTGATGCTGCAGCAGGAGGTCTTCTTATGACTATTTTTATTGGTTTTAGGTGCTCTGATCACAGCACTTGGATGTCTGGCACCAGCCTGTGGAGTCAGATACAAAATTCTCAAGTCTGATACGTGGTTACCAGCTGATGGGTTTTGAAAGTGATTGGATCATGAAGACTCTCACCTACACAATAGTTTAATCTACTCCTAGGTCTATAATTTGATGACATTAGTGGGAGGTGAAACCTAGTTGGAGGAACAAAGTTGTCAGAGTGTCTCTTCTCAGCCTCTTTGCTCATTATTTCTGTCTCTCACGAGATAAGCAGTCCTCTTGGCCATGTAACACTACCACCCGCCAACACCACCCACCAATATCACCACCCCCCACAAACCAGCATCACCACCCACAAACATCACTACCACCACCCACAACCACAATCACCATCACCGCCATTGCTGTTCACCACCACAACCACCAGCGCCACCACCAGCAGCACCACCACTACCAGCATCCACCACCCACCATCACCACCAGTACCACAACCATCACCACTATCACCCACTACCACCAGCACCGCCATCAGCACCACCACCCGCACCACCAGCAGCAGTAGCATCATCACCACAAGCACCAACATCATGACCACCACCACCGTCCACCATTAACCCAAGCACCCACCTTTGCCAGCACCACCACCAACACCCACAACTACCATCCACCACCAGCAGTACCAGCACCACCACCACCACCACCATCACCACCACTCTCTTCCTGGTTTTAGGCAAAAACAAAATATCCAACTGATAAGCACTGAAACCACCAAGCCAGGGAGCCCAAGCAGATCTCTCCTTCGCTTCCTAGGGGTTCTGTTACAGTTCTTGAAAGTGCCTGACCCAACCGCAAGTGGTTTCTCAAGAACCAGTGTAACATTCCAGGATAGTTTTGATTTATTTTTCATATTACTTTACAATCTGTCACAGGCTGACATATGTTTCAGGTATTTTCTTATCATATTTTTCCTTTCATGCATTAGAATTCATGTAAGATCTTTGGATGCTTCCTTTGTGATTGTTCATTCAGTGTCCTCAGTAGATTCTGATATTCTGGGAAGTCACTGCTGACGTCAATTTAATTTTTCTCCTACATTTGTAAAATGGTAGTGATTTTTCCTACTTCATTATTCATTTTCCCCCATATGATTTCAGGAAGAGAATAGAAAGGTTTAGTGTGTGTCTATCACAGTTTCCCCAGAAATTTGCTATTCTTTCTGTTTCAGCTTCAGTGATTGTAGAAGCAGATGGTCATGTGATGTGAAAGGTGGCGAATTTTCCATAATCACGTCAAAGCTAGCAAGTGCCCACTCCGCGTTCAAATGTTTGCCACATCTCTATTGAGAGGACAGGTTGTAATCACTACCTAGTTGACATCTTCAAGTCTTCCGTGATTATTCAAGGATATTATTTGTACATAAATTACTTTTTAGTGTCTTCATTTATTCCGGTTTAAAATATGTTTTTAAATGTGGTACAGGGACTCGATAGCAACTTGGGAAATTTTGTATTTGTTTTTATAGCCTTCTATTCTTTGTTACTTGATTTGGCAAAAGTCGTTTAACCTCTAGGTTGTTGAAATTTTTATGGAAATGGTTTAAATTTGCCTTCACTATGTCAAGTGATTAACAACAATGACAAAGTATTCTTGAAACAAAATAGTATATTGTGATTACAGGAACACACAAACATTAGAGTCACAGATAATGTCAGTCTCAGCTGCATCATTTACTGTTCAGCCCTGGCCAAATCAACTAGCCTCTCTGAGCTCAATTTCCTCATTTGTGAAAGAGAGAGAGTGACTATGTCCTGTGGTCCTATGACTGATTAGATGATACTATCACAGTGCATGGTACTTTACTTTGTATTATATAAGACAATGGTAATAGAAATCTTTTTTTTTTTTTTTTTTTTTTTTTCTTTTTTTTTTTTTTTTATTTTTTCCCTCCTCTGCTGTTCTTTTTTTTTTTAATTTTTTTATTGATAAAAGGAGGATAAAGAAAAGAGAAAAAAAAAAAACAAATTTCCACCTCCTCCCACCAGCCTCCCATTTCCCTCCCCCTCCTCCCACTCTTCTCCCCCTCCTCCCACCCCTCTCCCCTTCCCCCCACTCCTCTCCCCTCCCTTTCCAGTCCAGAGAGCTGTCAGGGTTCCCTGCCCTGTGGTACGTCCTAGGTCCTCCCCCCTCCATCCATATCTAGGAAGGTGAACATCCAGACTGGCTAGGCTCCCACCAAGCCAGCACATGGCATAGGATCAAAACGGTAATAGAAATCTTAACTTGATTTTATTCACTGATTTTAGCCAGGATGACATAAGCATTGTATTTATCATTTTATGCATCTTTTGGATGCCTTCTAAATTCTGAGACACCATTGTGACATAGCATGAACAAAAAACACAAAAGCAAATCTCTGTATTTATTATACATTTTAAAATCACATGTCTACAAAGATATACATCATAACCCTGAATATATGAAAAAGAGAGAGGGGAGGTAGAGAGAACCCTACATGCTATCGACAGGATGGTGCTTGAAGCGTCACCGTTCTGGGCTTTATCCATAGTGACTTCAGAGGAAGAGAGCATCTCTTCATAAACAGCCTCACTTGTCTCTCAAAGGCCATATGCCTCTGTGAGCCAATTTCTGAGGAATAGGGTGGTACAAGGGCCTTGTTCATAGGTGTTTCCTTCCCAGAACCCTGCCCAATAGCAGGCATATTGAAACTCTTTGGAAATCCGAGTTTCTTTTGGGGCAACCCTGAAACAGACTGTCAAAGTGTTAAAAGTTTGGGGCAAGTGCTGAACTGTGTGATTTGGAGTTGGCAGTGTGCATTAGTATATTTATTTTTAGGACTTTGAATTTTTTATTTTTATTTTTGGTTTTTCTAGACAGTGTTTCTCTGTGGTTTTGGAGCCTGTCCTGGAACTAGCTCTTGTAGAACAGGCTGGTCTCGAACACACAGAGATCCGCCTGCCTCTGCCTCCTGAGTGCTGGGATTAAAGGCTTGCGCCACCACCGCCCCGCTTTTCTCTTTTCTTTTTTTTTTTGACTCTGAATTTTTAACAAATTTATTTTTATTTTGGTGTGTGTGTGTGTGTGTGTGTATGTGTGCTTGTGCGTGTGTATGTGCTTGTGTTTATGTGTTTGTAAGCCAGAGGTCAATATCATGTATTGTCTTAGGTATTCTGTACCTTGTTTATTTCATTTTAATTGAAAATTTTATACAGTGTTTTCAGATTGTATTCTTTCCCCTTTCTTTCCGGGTCCTCCTCACCTCCTCACCCACTGAACTTCCTTTCTTACTCTCTAAAAAAAAAGCAGACAGAAAATCAAACAAAAACAAAAAATTAAAATCTCTCTCTTCTTCTAAGATCAAACAAGTCAACAAACAAAAACATCCAAAAGCCAAGAAAAAAAAATGAAAGCAAACTGATAATACAAACCCTGCACCCATATGCATGTCCGCTTCCCCTTCTCAGTGCTGAGATTTTCCCTGGTTCGAGCCTGTGCATTCCGCTGCAGTCTTTGTAAGTTCACATGGCTATCAGTGCTGTTGTGTCTGGAAGATAGTTCCCTTGGAGCCATCCCCCACCTTTGACTCCTACAATCTTTCTCCTCCCCACCCCTTCTCATTTAATTTGAGCTTTGAGGGGAGGGGATTGGATGAAGACTTCCCATTTAAGGCTGAGTGCTTCAAAGTCTCTCACTCGCTTCTCTGAGGCGTGCTTAACAACACTCTGAGCTATGGGCACAGCACTCTGACGTCAATAGTCATTTTGTATCTGTCTTGTTTTGTAGTCAGGCTCTCAGTGGTCCAGGACATGCAAAGCAGGTGAGGCTGGGTGGCCGGTGAGCCCAGGGATGCTCCTGTCTCCACCTCTTCAGCACTGAGGCTGTAAGTGCATACTGCCACACTTGCTTTAGAATGTGAGTTTCGGCTTCTGGGCTTGGCCTCATGCTCCCAAGGTAAGCGCTTTGTCAACTGAGCTATATTCCTGGCCCTGGACTCTGAAATTCTTAGAGCTAATTATTTTGTATGTGTTAGTGGAACTGTATTTATAGCTATGTGTGAAACACTAAGTTTATGTTTTCCTTAACCGAAGGAAATGTTCAAATTGACATCAATTTATGGAGGAGGAAAGGCATTGAAGGATGATACTCTTGAACTAGCTCATTAGTGTTGTTGTTGTTTTTGGGGATCATTATTTTCATAATTGCCATGGTTTCATAAACCCGTTTTTTATAAGCGTGGTTTATCAGATGAAACATAACCCTGGATATTTGTTGCTTATTCCTGATAGAATAAAATTATATGACTTTTAAAATGCTAACTTCCATGGGCCATTATTTTATTATTTTCAGAAAAGACTATACTGGAACATTTATTAACTCTTTTCAGGACACACCTTTGCAATCTATTGCTACTCAGGGCTATGTCAAACTCCTTACTCATTGTACAAAGCTGCGAGAAAACAGATATTGTCATATTGTTAAAAATGATAGTAGGAAGGAATAAAGGTATAAGCAGACAAGCCGGTAGATATAAAATTTAATGTTATGTAGTGGTACCACATAATGTTATTCCGGTAATCCATAATGTTTACATTTAGAGTGGTAATTCTAAACCAGATGAAGGTAAGGGCTGCGAGGTCAAGAGCCCTACTGATCTCTATTTCTATACTCCTACTGCCTAGAACAACTCCAGATGACAGGTATATGTAACTAAATAATTGAAACAACAAAAAATAAACTAATCACAAAGGTCAAACTGCAAATAGATTATTCCTATCAAAAATGATAAGATCATCAAAAGAGTTTCAGGGATTTTAGCACAAAAATTAATAAAAACTTCTTATTACATTTAAGAACAAAGAGTTGGGACTAGGGAGATGGCTCAGTGGCTAAAATGCTGAATGAGGTTGCTTGGAGAAAGATTTTTATCTGAAGATGGACACAAACATTTTTCTGGGTTTCCAGCCTACTGGCGTTCTCAACAGATCCAGAATTCAAGACCTCTAACAACAGCACTTCCCTGAGAGGTTTGCTAGCCAATAAAATC
Organism: Microtus pennsylvanicus; assembly: GCF_037038515.1. Classification (NCBI taxonomy): domain Eukaryota; kingdom Metazoa; phylum Chordata; class Mammalia; order Rodentia; family Cricetidae; genus Microtus; species Microtus pennsylvanicus. The sequence continues at coordinate 24,644,059 of NC_134600.1, read as the reverse complement.
TGATGAGCCATATCCTTAAAATCCGTTTCCTTTCCCTCTGCTGTGTGTTATCTCTTGGGTTTCCCAGTGAGATCCCAGAAATGTGTCTGGAGAACTCTTCCTGGTATACCAGTACAACTTCACAATTTCCCGTAATTGCAGACTATCGTCATTTGCTTTCATTTCTGGGACTGTCAATTTCTTTGGCTAATTTGGGAATATACAGTTAAACAAACAAACTTTAATGAAAATGGTAGTCTTATTAACACTGAGGGGAGTTGTGCCACAATTAACTCAATCCTAGTTTCACGTTTTCTCCCTCCCTCCCTCCCTCCCTCCCTCCCTCCCTCCCTCCCTCCCTCCCTCCCCCTCCCACCTTCCCTTCTTCCTTCATTCCTTTTATTTTTGATACCATCAATGTTACAGACCCACTCACGGTCCAGTGGTTTAAGAGCCACGATTTGTACAAGCTCTCTTCAGTAAGGAGGGTAAGAGACAGTAACTAGACTCTAACTAAAAATCCAGATTGCATATGTTCTTGCTCACCTTCTCTCTACGGTTAGCACTCAAATAAATGCCAGGAAGCAGTCATCAAAATGGCAGAATTTTAAGATGGATGTGGGAGAAAACTGGAATATAACCAGATCTTAAAATTATTTTAAACACAGTTTTTCTCAGGCAGAACAGGAAATTCTTAAGAAAGCAAAACTATCTCAGAGAAAAAAAAATTGAAACTTGGGAGTTGAGACATTGGAAGAGACCTTGCTAGGACTCCTTGTGTGATCCTCACCTTGGGTGGATGGTGCCTTCTGAAGCACATTTTGAAGACTTCTTAGAAGGAACAAGAGTCTACAGCTCTCCTGAGTTATCCTTTCAGAATTAAATAATTTTTATGATTGAGAAATCTTCCTTTTATCTAACATATTTTTCCTCTTGTTCTGGTCCAAACTGAAGTTGAAGAGAAACTGGTGATCATTCTGTATGTGAGAGCCCTTCATACATTCATTGATTGTGATTAAATCGTCTCAAATCAGCCTCTAGTCTTTATGCTCAGTAATATCCATTCCCTTGACCTCTTTTATTAGAACTTTCCCCAAACCCTTCAGCCACCTTTTTTAGCTTTCTCCCAAACCACTTCATTTCTCCTCCCTCTTTTGCTGTGAAACGCAGAGCCGGAGAGAATATATTTGAAAGTCTAGGAGTTGGTGAGAGGGTTCATCCTTTGTGTTCTGTATGTCTGCCTTCCAATACACAATAGACATTTGGAATAACATTTCTGTAAACCAAATGCTATTTTAGTACTCCTGGGAAGTTTACCTTCCAAAGGGCAGGGCGAGTCATTTGCAAATGAATGCTTTTGTTTGGGAAGTGTATAAAGAAAGCTGATTTCTTCCTCAGAATTTGATGTTTAACTAGTACATTCTTAGTGTGGAGCTCATTTCTGTTATTGTGGCTTCTTCGTCATTTTGTTCTGCAGCAATTGTAGCTCATTACACTTTGGATTGGTGTCTCACTGCTATATTTACACATATAGCTTAGCATTTGCTTGACATCAATGTTAATGGTATTTGTAAAAATACAAAGAATAAGTGACACCCTGCTCCTTGGGGGGCTAAAATCTACAGAAGAAAGGTAGGGTACACAGAAGAATAGATTGAAAGGAATGTAAACACTTTTGAATGGGACCTTCAAAAGGGGGGAGATTATCTAGAAGAATGGTACATTGGAATTGGCTACATTTGGGAGGATTCTTGAAGGTGATGTAACCATTATATGGGTAGAAATAAAGAGAGGAAAATATTAGCAGAAATAACTGCCCAAGAAGAGCCATGGAACCAGGAGAGGATCAGTGTTCATCAATTAAAAATGTGCAGAGAAGAGAAAAGGAAGCTGGAGAGAGGGTACAGGGGACTGTGTGATGCTGCGATAGGAGTGCAGATCTTCCAGTGTGGGGAATAACTAGTTAGTGATCAGTTTTAGTAGCAGGCTTGATAAGGTTAAGGGGCTCCTTTAAAGAAGATTACTGTTAATATTTATTGTTTTTCCACTACTAAATCCCTGGGTCTTGCTAATTTGGGAATGCCCTATTATGTGGTTTTAATTGGAGTTCTGTCTATTACTATAAAAACCATAAAGGGATAGGTACATCTTCCTACTACTAGACTGAAGGGCGTGGGCTCTCTCCAGCAAATCAGAAACATCTGTGCTCCGTTTTGGTTGGAGAGATTAATCCAGTAGCATAGGGACAAATAGGATCCTATTCTATTAGCCATCAGTGCAGCTGGGGTGGTGGTGATCCTCCATGGACTGTGATTGTGGCCTCATCACCTGATTCTCCTTTGGACATAATTTTGTGTCCCTCAATTCCTTGACCTCTTCGAGTCATTACAATTTCTTGAGTTTAATCCTATGACTTCCAATGGACCTGAGGATATTCTGTTAGTCGTGGCACAATTCATTTTCTGCTCACGTTAGCCCAAGTCACTTTCCAGTGGTTTGCACTGACTAGAACAAACACTCACCCAGAGTCTTTGTACAGGGAGGTAAAGAACGGATTTAAGTAAGATGCCAAAAGAGTTAGGCCTCTTCAGTCAATCAGGTTAAAAATGATGTCACCTGACTTAGGGCAGAGCAGTTGATCGGGGGGAGATGGTTACATCTGCTGAAATATGATGGTAGGATTGATATGAGCTTAAATAAGCACCACGTTAGTGTTTCATTACCCCAGGTTGCTCGTGCCTGGTGAGGCTGGTACCAGGGACATCTGTCTCCTTTCTGAATGACGTGCACTTTGCTGCCAAAGTTTTGAGGTTAAGCAGATTCTGAGGGGGGGGGGGAGAGGGAGAGAGAGAGGGAGATTGTTTAAGATGCTTTTTTTTTGTCCAGTGTGTATTTCTGACTTCTTTATAAAAATTAGGTGTCCGTAATTCGTTTGTACATATTTTTATGTATATCTAAGGGCTAGAAGACTAGAAATAAAAGACTGTGACAGAAAGACTTACACTGGATTGTCCTGTGTCGTCTTGGCCAAAGAGCTTAAACACAAGTTTATACAATGGCTGCAGCATTTTGGAAACTTCTGTTGCTAATAAATATTTAATATTTAAGAATTTTTAATAAATATCTTGGTCAAAATGATATTTCATTACCATTTATTCTTTTTAGCATCTATTATTTCATTTTTCTAGTTCCTTGTTTTATTAATTTTCATACAATATATTTTGATCATGTTCTTTTCTTTTCCCAAATCCTCCCCATTTCCCTACTTACCTAAGTTCATATTCTTTCTTTTTCTCTTTCCACTGTTCACAAAACCTCCAACAATCTCACATAAAAACAAATTTAAAAAGAAAATAACAGAGGGACAGAGACCATCAAATTGTAACCCAAAAAAGTACACACACACACACCAAAAAAACCAAAAAACAAAAGCAAAACAAACAAACCAATCAACCAAACCCAAAAACCCAACAATAACAAAACATGGAGTTCTTTTTGACTTGGTCAGCTACACATGAATTCCTAAATGATATCAATTGCAAACAGTGTCTTGGTTAGAAAGAATACTTTTTGTCTAATTTCTCTTTTTCCTGCTGGAATTTTTTGACAGGCTTGGCCTTACCCAAGTCTATTTTTTTTTTTTTTTGCTTTAAAAAAAATTCAGTGAAGAATCATGTTGGAATTTTGATGAGGATTGCAATGAGTTCATCAATTAGTTTTGGTAGGAAAACCATTTTTACACTATTAATCCTATTGACCCATGAGATTGGGAGATCTTTCCACCTTCTGATATCTTCTTTAGTTTCTTTGTTCAGAATCTCGAAGTTTTTATTATACAAGTCTTTCACTTACTTCGTTAGAGTTAGTCCAAGATTTTTCTTGTGTATCTCATGAAAGGTACTATTCCCCTTCTTTCTTTCTCAATATATTTGTCATTTGTATATAGGAGGGTTTACTGAATTTTGTGTTATTTCTGTATTCTGAATTTTTCTCAAAGTGTTTATCAGATGTAGAAGTTTATTTGGCATGGAGTAATGTGTTATATACTGTAAAGATTTGTTACTTAAATTATTTTAATAAAACATTAATTGGCTAGTATCCATGCAGGAAGTATAGGCAGGGCAACCAAATTAAGGATGATGGAAAGGAGAAGGGTGGAATCAGGAGTCACCAGCCAGATGCAGAGAGATAAATGTGCCATGCTAGTAAAGGTACAACCACATGGCAGAGCAACAATAAAGAATATGGGTTAACTTAAAATGTAAGAGCTAGCCAGTAATAAGCCTGAGCTGTTGTCCAAGTATTTATGATTCATATAAGCCTTTCTGTGTTTATTTGGAACTGGGTGGTTGGGACAGGAAACTTCTGTTTACATTTGTTGGTGGAGATTTTAGGATATTTTATTATTTATCATACTGCTTGCAAATTGGAATACATTGTTTGATTTTTTTTCCTTTCCTATTTGTATTCTTTTAATCCCCTCTAGCTAGGACTTCAAGAATTATAAAGAATAGGTATGGAAAAAATGGACATATTTGTCTGGTTTCTGATTTAGTGAAAATGCTTTGAGTTTCTGTTCAGTGTGATGGGTGTCATGAGATTTCTGCAAGATCCCTTTATTTTGTTGACATATGTCCCTGCAACCTTGCCAGAACTTTTTTCATGAAGGGATGTTGGATTTTGTCAGAAGTTTTTTTTTTCTTTCTGTATCTAATGAGATGATTGTGTGTTTTATAAACTTTAGTTTATTTACATGGTGGGTTAATTTATTGATTTACATATGTTGAACCACCCCTGCATCTCTGAGATTAAGACAGCTTGATCATGATAGGTCTTGTTTTTGATGTGTTATTGAATTTTATTTGCAACTATTTTATAGTGATTTTTTTATCTATATTCATAAGGGATATTGGTCTATAATTTTCAATTATTTTGAGTCTTTGTGTGGTTTTGGCATCAGAGTAATAGTGAGTTTGTGAAAATTGTCTGTAGCTCCAGTTTCTATTTTGTTGAATAATTTGAGAAGTTTTTGTCTAGTTTTTTTCTCAAATATCAGTGAACACTGAAGATCTTTTTCAGTGTTTGTGTTTTTCTTTATATCAAGCCAATGCTTAAATGTTGTCTCTCTTTAGGTAAGTGTATTGATATTTAACGGGCAAGGGAGTTGATATTTAACAGGCAAGGGTGAAGGCATTTTCCCTTGCCCTCACTGCCACATGGCAGATGAGGGTGTGTGGCCAGTTATCCCATCCTCACAGGTTCACATTTTAGAAAGAAGTAAACAAGTGGTTAGAAAGAAGTAAACAAGCCCTGGAGGCTGAATAGGCCTGAAGCCAGAAGTCCGAAGGCAGCCTTGCTAGGCTTCCTGAACCTCCTTCTTCCCCAGGGACAGGTGAGTGCTCTATCTGCCATTTTACAGCCCCATGATGCAGGACAATCAGATGCAATAGGGAGTTGAGTCAAAGCAGAAACTCCGTTTATTTCTGAAAGTGCCTGCCAGCTTATATATGTCAAGTGACATCCTGTGATGTGGGGGTACCTCTTGCTAGTAAGAGGCAGCCAAACCCTCCCTCTGGCTGGAGGGGCGTCTACCTAGTTTTTGCTGTCTCATCCTCATTCAAACTCAGCCAGGCTTTTCTCTGTCCTATAGGCCTCGAGGTACAGACCCTGAGATAATTTTGGCCCAACACAGCCTGGGCAAATTGTTTTTAAATAAATAAGGAAACAAATGGTAGGCAGACAAGTGCTTGAAATGAGAGAAGGTAGTGGGTGAGGGAGCTGACCCTCCCCATTGCCTGCTCCAGCACTTGGGGAAATGGGCCCTGCATGTAGGAGAACCCAGCCCAATGGGGGACGTGTTCGCCTCGGGCTAATGTTTACGTATAAATCTGGCGGGTATGAGCCCCACCGGTCCTTTTTGTATTTCCTGCCCATCGCTGGATCCCTGGTGTTGTAAGCTATCCCTTCATTAAAATTTGCTGTTTCATATTAAGCTAGCCTGGTTATTATATCGATTACACCTGCACATCACCTGGACAGCACAGTAGAGCTGACCTTATTGATGGGGAGTCCTGGCAATTCACCCTGAGAACATGAGCATAGGATATCTGGCCATGTCCCCCATCTGGTGTGGGTGGGGGGAGAGATGCCCCCCACCCCTCACTGTCAATAGCAGGTGGGAGAGCTAGCCCTGAGGTTGTAAGTGCAGGAGAGCTGATTCTTTCTCCCCAAGCTGTAACACCAAGGAGACCAGGTCCTTCACTTTGCCTGGGCAGCTCAATAGAGCCAACCCCGGGGTAGAGGTGTAGGTGAGCCAATCCAAAGTTGGGAGCATGGGCGAGCTCTCATCTGTCACGTGGCAGCATGGGTGGGGAAGAAATGCACTTCCCCACCCCACCCCACCCCACCTTGCCCCTACCCATCAATGCCTGAGGCAGGTGGGAGAACTGTCCCTGTCTCTTGTCAACTGTAGCACTCGGAAGCGTGTCCCCACCCTGAAGGTGAAGGTGTGGAAGAACTGACCCTGAGGACATGAAAGCAGGAGAACCGGCCCCAGCCCTTGCTCATCTCTGCTAGGGGTGAACTAGCCAGGGAAATGCAGGAGAGCTCACCCTGGTGGTGAGGACGAGGGAGAGCTGGGTGGCTGACCAATCCTGCAACTACCCAGGCACAGAACCAGAGTTATGAGTTGACTCACCCCAACATACAACCCATCTTTGATTTGCGAGAGCACATGAAGGCACTGGTCCTGCAGACTCAAAGCTTCAGGATCTCTATGATGTATGGAAGCAACAAGGTAACCTAGAGGAGTTCCAGTGAGGGCCCAGCATTGACAGTGTAGCAGAAACCAGAGGTCTCGAACCAAATCAACGGCTCTGCAATGAACACTTGCCAGTAAAGATATATAAAGGTTTTCTGCATGACTCACTGAGTCACACTACAGCTTCCATAACATGATCTCTCCCCTCTTTCCTTTTTTTCCTTTAAATTTTATTTTGGGGGTGAGTTTACAAGGGCAGCGTGTTGTAGAATATTAATTATAGATGTGTTACATTTGTTTATGCTGTGGAATATTTGTTTAATGATGCAAAGTTGTGTTGCATTCTTTTATGTTGCATTTGTTTAACTCTGTGAAGCTGTGTTACTTTGCCTGTCTAAAACACTTGATTGGTGATGTGGGATTTCCCTCTGTATGCTGTGATTACATTAATGAATAAAGGAATTGCTTTGGACCTATAAAAGGGCAGAACTTAGGTAGGCAGGAAAGATGGAGCTGAATGCTGGGAGATAGAAAGGCGGAGTCAGAGAGAAACCATGGAGCCACCAGAGACAAGCATGCTGAAACTTTGCTGGTAGGCAACAACCTCGTGGTGATGCACAAATTACTAAAAATGGGTTAAATTAAGATGTAAGAGTTAGCCAATAAGAAATTCGAGCTAATGGGCCAAGTAGTGATTTAACTAATACAGTTTCTGTGTAATTATTTAGGGTCTTAGCTAACCGGGCAGCCGGGAACCAACAAGCAACCTCCTTACAACAAATTGGAGCCTGAGAGAATGTTGAGCACTGAAGACATTCCATTCAGAGTTTGTTTTCTTCTTGGCATGATTGGTCTTTGGACAAGGAACTGACAATGCCTCAACCACTGGCAAGGTACATGGTATCCAGAAATGGATAAGCAGGACATAAGAAAAAGACTGTCAAATCTTGCCAAGACAGGGTAAGATGGTTTTGAAAAATTTGCTGCCTCTGAAAATGGTCTGTCAGTTACTCTAGGCCTTAGCTAAAACTGGTTCTTCAACATGAGACTTTGGGTGATTGCCCAGGTAGCCAGTTGTCTCTGTCATTTGTTGCACATTTTGGAAGTTGCTTGATTGCACTTCCTGCTTACTCAAGTAATATTATTTCCCTTCTTGGATCTTCGATGGGGTTGAAGACTAGATAGTTGTAGTTACTTTCCTCTCATCACTTGGCCAAGTTATTTATTATACAAGACTTAAACTCATTAGGATAAGATAATTATTGAAACATTTATCACATGTTTCTTACTTGATAAATTTGTTCTATTTGTATATAATTTTGTATTAGCTTAGAACTCTCTTATTTAAACAAAGAGGGGAGGTGCTGTAGGAATTCCTACTGCCAGTAGCTTTTAAGTTACCTGCCCACTTGGGCATGGCCTCATGCTACTTTTGCCAATGTAAAGCACACATCTGGCCTCTTTTCCGGCTGAGGGATTCAGGTGCTGTTCTCTGTTCTAGCCGAGGATTCTGATTTGCGAGTCTACCCCTAAATAAATAACCATCTGATATTCTCAATTCTTAGCTAGTGTGGGATTTCTTTTAAGCATCCTTCTTCAGATTGGCACTCGGGGAGCAGAGGCAGGTGAGTCTCTGTGAGTTCAAGGCCAGTCTGGTCTACAGAGCAAGTTCCAGGACAGGCTTCAAAACTATACAGAGAAGCCCTGCCTCAAGCCAAACAAACAAAACATAAAACATCTGAGTGGTCTAATAAAGAGCTGAAGGGACAACAACGAGGCAGAAGAAAGGATAGGCAGGATTGGCAGGCAGAGAGAATAAGAAGGAGCAGAAAGCAGGGAAGAGGAGACTGAGGATCAAGAAAAAGAGGAGGACATCAGGGTCCAGCCACCCAGCTGCACAGCAAGCCATGGAGTAAGAAGTAGAGAAATGTATATAGAATAAAAGATAAAAGCCCGGAAACAAAAGGTAAATGAGATAATTTAAATTAAGAAAAGATGGCTGGAAATAAGCCAAGCTAAGGCTGGGCATTCGTAGGAAAGGATGAGAATCTGCGTGGTTTATTTGGGAGCCAAAGAGTAAATAAAAGCAACTACAGCAGAGGGAAGATATGAAGGGATGGGGAAATGAGTGGGATTGAGATGCACGATGTGATAGACACAGGAATAAATAAAAAAAAAGTTTAAAAAGTGAGTTTTACACGCCTTGTTTAGGAAGGCGTTCCTTTCTTTCAGACTGAAAATATTTAAAGTGTAGGTTGAGTTTTGCATTAAAACCAGATACATTTTATTTCTATGAATGCTGTGACAGAAGAATTTAATAAAGCTGTCCCAACCATGTGACTTATGGCCCAGGCAATTTTTTACTGTATGAATTCACGACTGATTCAAGTACCTTTTAAGGTCTTTTTGAATTGTTTCTTTTTCATTAGTCAATATTTAATATTTCTATAGTAATATAACTAAGGTTTCGTGATTATACTTTAGAGTGCTATGTTCTGAGTATCAAAACCCATTTTTCTTATAGTTGTACTTAGTTGTAGTTGTAGAATTTGTAGGATTTTATGTTTCATGTAGGTAAAACAAATATGTCTGCTATCAATTAATCTACATAAGAACACTGTAATATTCAATGTGAAATGAAAACATCCACATGAATTCATGACTTTATATAAAAACACTTTTCTCTAAAAGATATAGAAAAGTTGTCCTTTTCAATAGTCCTTTTAGAATCTTAATTCTGGTCTCTGTAAGGTTCACCATGGTGATACTGATGGTACAGCAGTTCTCGGGTGCACAAGTCAGATTGCAAATGAGCCAGGAAGAGCTAGCTGTTCTAGAGAACAGAGAAGCTCCCAGACATCAAGAGTCCAACTCAGAACAGTCCAGGAACCAGCCTAGAATGCTCTTGGCCCAAGGGAGGACAATTGAAACCAAAAGAAAACACAACAAAGCAAAGCTCTAGCTGTACCAGTGAAGTGGCTATTATACTATTTAAACATATGCATTGGTAATTAAAATGGAAGAATTAAGTATTTAGTCCTTTGTTCTAAGTTGGAAATTCTTTTTAGCATGAACAAATTGTCTCAAGAATTTTTTTCCCTAAAGAATGCATCTAATCAGTATGGAATAAATAATACAATTAGAGAAATCACTTTATTTTGTAATCTATAATGAAATAATGGGTTCAGGCAAAGATTACCAGCGCAAGCTAGACCATTAGGTTAAGGGCTGATAACGAATTGAATGTTACTTGGTGGCAAAATATCAGGCTGCAGATTATTTTATCATTGCAAAAGAAAAAAAAGTTACCTCAACAGTGAGTGGTGTCTGGAGAAATGGTGTCATTCCATTTAATCCCAACATCTAACCGCTAAAGTGAAAATTGAATAATTTGTGTCTGCAGAGACATGCAGATAACCTAAATATGCGATTTGATAAAATTTTATGAAGCAAACACAAATGCACAGCAAGCCATGGAGTAAGACGTAGAGAAATGTATATAGAATAAAAGATAAAACATTAAATGATATTATTTAATACATAGTATACAATAAACATAAATGGAATCATCTTACAAGTAACAAACTGAAAAAAAATTTCCAGCTTCCAGAATCTCTTGCATCTGTTCTAAATTGTGTTTTCCTAAAGTACTAAGCAACTCAAAATAAGCTATTATGTCATGTTTTTGCAGTATATCCTGACCTTGACTTTTTGCTCTGAAATCTGTAATTAAAAAATAGCAAAAATAGTGATCCTTTTCTCCATTCTTGAAGCCTATTTATTAGATTTACATGATATATGTTGCTTTAATCTATAATGTTAGTTAAATTTCTGTATCTTTTCTCTGCATGTATATACATGTATAAAAAGAAGGATAAAGGGAAAGGCTATAAATGTAAATAAGTAAGTACAAACATCAGGTATTTATAAGTTAATTTTACTTTTTTGTTGTTCTGTGATATATGTCTTCAGGTTTGGGAGTAAACTTGATGTCTTATTTTTAAAAGCTTACTATAAGGTGACAATTCAAGTACTTTTTTTCTACTAGATGTAGACAGTACACCAATTTGAGTAAAATACTGCATCTGAAAGCTACACTTTTTGAAATACATAGGTATTTTGAATAAACTAAAATTTTATTTTTCATTAGTAATTTCCAAAAATAAATCACAGTAAATCACCCGCTCTTAGAACACGGTCACCGGATTAATCAGGTGTTAAGTGGGAAGCAGAGCTGAATTGCCGCTTGTAAACTGTGAAGAGGCTTTGTAATCATAACGTAAACACTGAATCCTATGGAACGTCTTAAAAACACCAAGATCATTATTTTGATTTCCGCCTTTTCCAATATTCTCATCCAGATGCAAATACATGGCACTTAGTATTTCCTAATGATGTTATTGATCATGTATTCAAAAGCAGTAGCATTTTAGGGGTTTCCAAGTGGGAATTAATCAGTCTCTATCCCACAAAGCTTGAAGTAAAAGGAGGTGAGATCACAGATACAAGGATTACCTCAGCTTCACAGTTTGAGCAAAGGCTTGGGAGTTCAGGCTGTGTACAGAGCTGGGGAGGCACTCCTTAACAAAGTGCTCTTGTCAGAGATTTTGCCTCCAAAATATTCCTCCGAGGAAGAAGTCCAGCTGGAATCACAAATCCAGTCCGCAGATTTCTCCTGTGAGTGTGACTATTTTTTTTAGCAGCTCACTCACTAAAAATATTCATTTAAATGTATTCAACTGTGTAGTATTACTTAAATTTAAGTAAATTCTTGGAGATATTTGATTTATTTGCTGCTAGGAAAACTTCTGTTCCATAAAGGTTTGTCCTGTAGCTTTGCGATTCCATCTTAGAATATTAATCTGTGTGAGATGATTTCTCTAGTTTCTGATACTTTATTCTGCTTGCCCCAAACCATTGTGGCCAGTCTTTATACAATCCTTGTGTTGCAGACAGCATTAAATGCGTTAACTTATCCCACTGCAGAATTGACTTTCTCTAACTAAATTGATGTTCTAGTTTTGTTTTGAGTTTATGGAGAATTATTTTTATGCAATGGAAGCTTATATGAGCAACTGCGATGCTCTCAACAATTGTTCATGTTTTCTTGGTGCAAACCACGAAAGGGTTATGATGTTCAAAGCAATTCAAATTGTCTAATACCAGCAAACATTCTAGAATCTACCTTCCTATCTATTGACCCTTCAATCAACTATTTAAACCAAGTCTTATGTAGTACTTTCTGAATTAGAATTTCATTTAATTTTTAATAAATATTGTTGATATTTGACAAGTTTCTGTCCTTCCATTGCTTCCTAATAAGACCATTTTATTTACCTATTTATTTCCAGACTTGGGTCTCATGGGTTTGATAGGGAAGACTGGAGTCGGGGTAAACCTGATGTGGATGAAATCATGGTTGATGACTGAGGTTTTCTGTGATGAGGAGTGGGCTGCTAATGGCAACAGATTATTTAACTGAATGAATTTTGCAGCATATGGCAAAACTCTGCTTCCTGAAGGAGCTGACTTGCATTTGCCTGCTGCAGGCTCAGCCCAGCTTGCACACAGCACTTTATTCAGGTTCAATGGTTGCCTATGCCCAGCTAGCAGAAAAGTGGCTTTTCTTGCTAACTGAAACTTCAAAGAGTAATCTAAGCAGACAGTGAATGAGCCATTGGTTTGATTGAACACTTTTTTATGTGACTAAAATTGTTTTGCAATATTCCCTTAAAAACAGAAAAAAAATTGAGTTGAGGTTGTAGATTATAGCGGAGAGACTATGCCCCAAATAGTAAGTCTGTAATATAAATGAATAGCTTTATCCGCTAGAGTCATTAAAATGTACCATATATTTTCACGTTGATTTACATACTTAAAATCAACCACTTTTATATCTCTTATATACAGAAACCTCATTATAAAGCTCTAAAAGCTTAATACCATTTTTATGACTAATTGTGTACTGAAGAAAAGCCCAGAATGAGGCTTGGGTAGTCATGCCAGGTTTGAGTGTTTCATGTATTTTAATGGATTTTTTTACAGTGATGAATCTGAAGGAACGTTTGGAATATAGACATGTTAAGTAAGGATTTGGAAGAGCAGATTCAGACTTATACAGAGAAGGAGATGGGAAACTTACCTACTTCTGAGTGGTGCTTTGGCCCTGAGTTACTGCCGTGGACAAACTGGCAAAAGTTCTTGACTTTTTGTGACTTGCATTCTGATGGAAAGAGATGGATGACCAAATTGAAACCATATTGTACATAAAACTCTGTCAATGTGCTGCAGAAAATAAACAAGAAAGATGACACAGAGTTTTGTGGAGTGATCCTATGTGAAATTTTAAGTAGTGTGTTTAGGGATGCTTATAAAAAAATGCCACGAAAGCAAAGACCTGAAACAAGTGACTGATTCCTCCAAGTACCTGAAGAGCATGCTGGTCCAAGGAATGGCGGATGAAAATGCCGTGAATGAGAGAGCTGGGGTTGCATCTCCCAGGAGCAGCACAATGGCGAACACATTGAAAGCTATCTATAAAAGATGGGTGGGCACGGACTGTGTGAGAGATGAGTATGCCAGACCGGCATCGGAAGAAGTGCAGAATTTGAAGTATATTTTGAGAGAACTAGAAAGAGTTGCTTATGAATCACTTCTGAGCCATGAGAGTTAAGCATGAATAAGACCTTTGACTTTAGCCACCCATGGTTGAAGTTGCCACTTCCTGATATGGGACGATTCTTCTGGAAGATTAGGGAGTGACATCAGATGAAGAGGCCTTGACTGGCCTCTGGGAATTTCCGTGTAGAATATTAGGTTATGAAAGTAAAGATGTTTGAGGCAAAGGGATAGTTATGCAAAATGACCTGAGAGAAGCTGAGACAGTCCGCGTGGTGGACGCATGTACCGCAAGGGTTTGCGACTCCAGCCTTGTGTCCTCAGAGAATACGCGTATCTGCTCTATAACATTTAAAAAGATAAATTTCTTTTATCTTGAATGCTTTAAACTAACATACTTATTGGTGAAAAGCCACTTGAGAAAAGACACTTCATGAATGCTGAGCGAAATTAATCGAGATGTTATTTTAATAGCGATTGACTCGAGTAGAACCGAGCTAGGTGGAACTCTCACCCTGCCGTCTGCTCTTCCTGATCCTTACTCGAGTCACCGTTCTCATCCCTCTCAACTTCTAGACAGTTCGAGAGAAGTGTAAACAACAGCCTGCAATACATGTCATTATCATTGTGGATTCTTTTTTTTAAATTAAAAATTCTCTTAATTTTTGAGATTATAATATTATTATATCATTTTTCTCTTTTCTTTCCTCCCTTCATACCTTCCTATATATTCTTCTTTGCTTTCTTTTAAATTCATGTCCTCTTTTCCCATTAATTGTTGCTATACACACACACACATACATGTTACATACATGTATATACATATAGACTCGTAAAGACATTAAAATACCCTGCTCAGTTTGAATGATGTTACTTAGATGTATATTTTCAGGGCTGACCATTTGATATTCAATAATTGAGTGATATGCTCTTCCCTGGGGAAGACGATTTCTCCTGCTGCCAGCATTCCTTAGTTACCCATAATTCTTTGTGTAGGTTTGAGGCCTTGTGGACTTTTTCGATTTTACTGTAACATGTCTATTGTTGTTGTGGATTCTTGAATTGCACTCTTCGGAGAGTCTGAGGTTGAACCTAGGGCCTTGAGCGTGCTCGTTAAGATGGTGACAAGCCACTGACTAACTTCTGCTGAATGGGAGAGATTTTAAGGGTTGACACCAGGGACTGAGGAATCGTTGTGATTCCAAAGAGCATTACAGCCTGGTACATACATCAAATATGATCATGGAGATGACACCTTACTTTAAAAGCTGAAATGGAACCCAGCCATTCAATATTACCAGTATGTCCTGTTTTGAGGTGCTCTAGGATTGTTTCTGGATAATAATTATGGGTCACTCAGATGCCCTTGAAAGTACCCCATACCCAGTTGACAACATCATAGAGCGTGTGGTGGTTTTCATTGCAGACAGTTTTTCACATTGAAGAGATGCCGTGCTTATTAAATATCTTCAGTGGCTATGGTAGCTTGATTTGCAATGGTGCTTCTACACAAGATGCTCTGTGGAAACTTTTAGAGATCACATTTGAGTCAGTATCCTCTGGTGATGAGGGAAAGAAAGGATCATTAGTCCTCATCTAGACTAGAGGGTGTCCCCCCCCCCGGATAACTGGCTTCTGAAACCACCATGTGTAGGAGAGACCCAGCCAATCACCTTGCTAGCAAGGGGCGAGGTCCCCCGAGAATATTTTTTACTTATAAAGATTGCGGGCATGCTCCCAGCCGCCCCTTCTGCTTTCCTGTTCTCCGCGGGAACCTGTGGTTCTGTAAGTCTATTTCCCCATTAAAGCTGTATATATTATTACAATCTGTCTGCATTCATTTATGCCGCTACAACCGTGAATCTAATAAAGCATAAGTAGATAAATTAATTGGATAGTCATTCTATGGGAACGCCATAATCACTGGCAATTCTGGAGAGAGATTCCCATCTAGAATTCTAGATTCTCATCTAGAAAAGGTTGTAAGATATTCCAATTGCTACTGAATCTGATGTTTTCAAATGTCAGTGGCTGAGAGCATTCAGAGACAAGACTGGAAGGATACACTGTGTTAATCCTAAATTCTGATTGACTGTCTCTGGATAGTGTAGCTTATATCACTGTTTTATGGTGAGTTAGGTATTACTGATACAGAGTAAAATTCTCTGGATAGAACAGATTATGAGCGCACCGTATCATCATGCCTATGGGCTATAGAGAGAGCAATAATGATACATAGAAATATGTAGCTATAAATAAATGTATACTGTAGCTGGCATGTAGCTGTATAAGAAAAACTTACAAAGCCCTAAATGGTAGCATCTACATAATTGGGAATATGTAGCACTTGGGGGAAAATGTCATTTCTATTGAGGAGGAATGAAGGATGTCACCACAATTTTAACTAATTTCAAGGTGTGTTAAGTGTTACTTTAATCTTTCTGTCACAGCTATGTGGTGGAACAAATGGTTTGTAAGTTGACAGAATTAGTCCACGATTAGAGGGTATTTGGGGAAATTAATTTGAGGATCACAATGTAATGTACAGAAACTAAGTGGCCAGAAATAAGAATGACTCTGGCCCTGTTTAAGAAATAATTACACAATTAAGTGTTTTCTTTAACACACACAAATGGTTCAAATACAGACAGGCAGATAGATACCCTACTTGGTATGTTTCTCTAGAGATGTCCTTGGTATACCATTGGAGGAGAGAAAAACGAATCACTCTGAAAGCCCAGAACTCTTCATTCTAACTGAGTTTTATTATTGTTAAGTTTTCTGTTATTGGACAATTCTCTCCAATATTTTATTCTTCTGTTTTGTTACCCATGGGGGAAATATGCCTGTCTACTCAGTGGATTGTTGTAGTATGTCACATACTTGAAGGAGACAAAGGATTAAAAAGGATATTCAGGCCAACACACACACATTCAACCCCTGAAAGCTCATATAAACATAGGTGATAGAGAAAAAAGAGCAATAAACTGTGAGAGAATATCAAAGAGACCCTTACAGAAGGCATGATTCTAACCAACATGTTTTATTTAGAAGAAATGAATCATACCCATTGGGTATTTCAAATTACAACTACTGCCAGGATATTATTAGAATTAATGTTTTGCATAAAATATTGGAAGACAAGTAATGAAAATTATTCCTGCAAAATGTATATTGAAGAGGTATCAGCCAACATCAGAGTGGAGAGTGGAAAGAAAATGTTAGCTATGGACTTACAAGTCATTCTTCCTTCAGGGTTGTGTGGTAGGGAAGGAAAGATTCATCCTAGAATCTTGTCAGCGTTCTATAGGATGATCACCTGCTGTTCACTGGGAGCATTCTTGTATATTGGGTGCGTGTGGTATATGCCTCTGGTCTTCTTATGGTTAAGAACTTGAGAATGTATGCCTTTATGAGACATGAATTCCTGCAAAATATCACACCAACAATGGAAATCCTCCAATATAAAACAGATGCCTTATGACAAGTATATTTTGAGATGACATGCTAAGGCTTGAGGAAGACAGGCACTTGTGTAGTAAAGAAAGACCCATGAGTATCTAGGCTTTCCACATTTCCCTAGCCTTTTTGTTTCTTTTCCTTTTTTTTTTGTGACCTCCTCTCTTTTTGGTGAGATTCTGGGTAGTTCCAGTTTCAGTCTTTCTGATCCCATCTTCTCCAAGCCTTACAATGATCGCTTTAAATTCCTTTGTAGATCAGATCTTTCCCCTTTTACAACACTATGGAAACTTGTCTATTACTTGACTCTGCTTCAATTCAGACTTATTTTCCACTGATTAAATTGATCAATAATAATCCATATATACTTCTTTTTGAAATTGATGCATCTAAAGAGGCTGGCCTAAAGCCATATGTCTGACTATTGAATTGCAGTCACAGGAAGTGATGGCTCTTCTTGATTGACAACTTGGCATCTGAAATCAACTAAAACCCAAGTGACTAGGTTTATCCATGAGGAATTTCCTTAATTGAATCATTGGAAGTGGAGAGACCAACTTCCAATCTAAATCTTTGCGGTGAGAAGATGTGCCACACATTATGATGACAGCCTATATAAAGGACATAGGAGGCAAAAGCTTGCCCTCTCTCTGCCTGCTTGCTTTGGCTCTCACTAGCAAGTATATTCCTTCATTGGCATCACAGCCAACTTCTTCAAGATTCTGGCATATACTGAAGATGAGCTGAGACATCCAGGCTCATGGACTAGATAACTATAAGATTTTTGGAATATCCTTTGGTAGAGAGACACTGTTGGACTAGCTGTACCACAGCCCGTAAGCCATTCTAATAAATCTTCTCCATATGTGTGTGTATACGTACTCCTAGAATAGACATAATGTAGATAGAATATATATATATATATATATATATATATATATATATATATATATATATATATGTTCTTTCAGTTCTGTTCCTCTAGAGAACCCTGACTAACACAGACATCATACCATTTTCCATTTCTCTTCAAATGGACATAATCTCTTTTACTTTTTAAATCTTTATGTAGTTAAAAAACATAAAATATCTACTTTAGAGTGTGCCTGTGCGTTTCTCTCTCTCTCTCTCTCTCTCTCTCTCTCTCTCTCTCTCTCTCTCTCTCTCTCTCTCTGTGTGTGTGTGTGTGTGTGTGTGTGTGTGTGAATGTGTATTCAAATACCATAGCTACTTATAGGTGCCATTCTTGCCTTCCATGATGTGGAAGCCAGGGATGGAACTCAGGTCGTTAGGCTATTTTGATGACTTTTATTACACATTTAATTTTAAAATAATTTATAAACATGTCTTATTTCTACAAATAGGACATAAGCAAATGTGTCAGTGTCAGATTATTTAAATCGTTCCAGACACTCATGAATATTTGACAGATCAAACTGAGTGAATAGATGGGGCTTTTGGGTCTTTTCAGAGTGGGGAGATTGTAAGGACAGCATATTAGCATAAATACATTTTACTCTGATTTATTTTCTAAGATCCCTTCTTAAAAGAAGAGATGAAACATCTTCTCTCTTTTACATTCCTTTTTATTGTTAGGAAAAGACAAAGATCCCTGGGTTTATTTTCCTTTTGATGTTGTGGGGAAGCAACTTCAAGGAAATCTTTTTTTTTCGGTTTGTCTAGCTGGTTTCAGAAAAATCCCTCCATTTTCTAGTCATCCAAAATTGTAGTAGAAAGGAGGAGTTAGGAAAGTGGGGAAGTTAGGAAGTCCATTCTGTATCACTGATTTGACAGGTCAGTGCCTGAGCTTTAATGACGAGTTGCCAGAAAAGCATCAGTGGGAGAAATTGGTAAATCAGAGCATCAGCTTGCCCCTTGTTTTTCCTAGGAAACATTACACTGAAGTGCAATGAAGAAAGACTGGTTTTCGATGGTAGTTCATTACACCCACAGATGGTCAGTGACTCTGTTGGGGGAGTTACAGTTTACAGGGGAGGGACTTACTGAGATTTTAGATGCTCCAGGGCTGCAGGGCACCTCTTCCCACAGACTTCTCCCTTCCCCATCCTTTAGCATGTCAGCCACCCTGACAGGAGCAGCAGAGGAAGGAATTTAGAGGCCAGATCGTTACAGTCTACTGTCCATCCCGGCTTCAGTCACTTACTTTCCTTGCGGTACTTCTTACGTCTAGCCGTGAATACAGATAGGGATCCATGTGTCTGCATGTGTGTGTCGGGGTGTGGGTGGAGGGATTGGTGCACTGGACGAAGGAAATAAGTCTGTTAAAAGGATTATCTTCATGCTCACTGTCTAAAATTCTTACTTAAGAAAGGAAAGCAATGAAGATAAGAGCAGCAAGGCTCCCTATAGCCTTTTCACATACACTTCGCTTTTGTTGATTCTCTCTCCCCTTCCCTCAATCACACTGCTTGCCTCCAAGCCTCTTCCCTTCCTCCCTGAAATAGAACTCTTGCCACTTCCATTTTACATGTGTTCTATTACCCACCCCAACAGCCTTCTTCAAACACATCTTCTTCTTTTCTGGTCGCTGTCATTGTTTCATGACCGGTACCACTCTCACCGAATCAATACAATTCTTAATGAATGTTTCTGAGCATAAAACAAGATGTCTTAGAAGAAGATTCTTTACATGTAACCTTATACATATGTTATGTATGTACCTGGAATTAACAAAGCTCCCATATGCCCCTAAGAACATAAAATATCTATGTGAAATACGTATGTGCTTGTAAATATGCGTGTATCTGAAATTACCCACCTTCATTAAACAGAGGCAATGTTTTGAACCATTGCTGAACCTTATCTTCCCCCACCCATTTTTAATTTTTTTTTTGAGTCAGGGTTTCACTATGTAGCTCTAGCTGTCCTAGAACTCACTATGTAGATCTGTCTGCCTCTGCCTTCCCGAGTTCTGGGATTAAAGGTGTGTGCCACCACACCCCAGTAAAACTTCCCTCATTATTGGCTGTTAGCTGGCAAGGATGCAGATCGTCACATTCCTCCATTGGACTCAGTATTAGTAGTATTTATTAAAGTTGTTTTCCTAAGTTTTAGGGAAAGTTTTCTCAGTTTGTTACTTCTTTGCCAAGATATCTCAGATCAGGTCATTTTTCTTTCTTTAGGAAGTGGCTTTGAATGGTCTCTTTCAGTATCTCCCACCCCTGCAGTGACACTCATGAAATCTCTTTTATTTCTCCTTCTCAGGGAGATCCATGCAGTCCCCCTCTGAGTCCTCCTTGTTACCCAGTCCCTCTGGGTCTGTGGACTGTAGCATCATTATCCTATACTATACAGCAAATATCCATGAGTGGATATTTGTCTTTCTGAGTCTGGGGGGCATTTCAGGGTCAGGTAAAGGTCTGACTTAAGGGAGTCTCTCAGGAATCTACAAGGATGAGCCCAGCTAAGACGCCTAGCAATAGTGGATACATAACCCATACTGGTGATCTCCTGTGACCAGGCAAGACTTCAAGTGGAGGGAGTGGGAAACCAACCTAGCCACACAGCCTTTGACCTGCAGTCTGTCCTGACTGTGGGATATGCTGGGGTAAGATTGAGGGAGTGGCCAAACCAATGTCTTGTCTAGCCTAAAACCATTGCCAGGAGAGTAAGCCCATCGCTGACACTGCCTGGTGTACCAGGACCCACAGGCTAGATGACTCACAGACCTAGCCTAGAACCAAATATGATTGGAGGGAAAAATTGTCAATGTAATGTTGCCAAATGATATTCTGCTATACACGTAGATTCATAGATTGGTGCCTAGCCCATTTGTCTTCAGAGAGGCTTCATCCACCAACTGATGGAAACAGATACAGACCCACAGTCAAACATTAGACAGAGTTAGGGGAAATCCTGAGAAGGGAAATCCAGAGTCCTCTGTAGCCAACTAGTATGGGAATCTTGTGGAAGAGGGGGAGGAAGGATTGTAGGCGCCAGAGAGATCAAAGACACCACAAGAAAATCCATGGAATCAACTAACCTGACCTCACAGGGGCTCACAGAGACTGAACCAACAACCAGGGAGCCTGCATGGGACTGATCTAGGCCCTCTGCATACGTGTGACAGTTGTGTGGCTTTGTCCTCTTGTGGGACTTTTAGAACAGGGTCTGTCTCTGAGTCTTACTGGTTTTTGGGACCCTGCTTCTTATACTGGGTCACCTCGCCCAGCCCTAATATGGGAGGTTCTTAGTCTTACTGCAACTTGATATGCCTTGTTTTATTGATATCTATGGGGGACCTGCCCTTTTCTGAACAGAAGTGAAGGAAGAATGGATTAGGAGGTGTGGACAGAGGGAGATTGGGGAAGGGACTAAGAGGAGAGGAGAAAGGGCAAACTGCAGCCTGGATATAAAATAAATAAATAAAGTGACTTTTGGTTACGATAACTTTAGCAAACTTAAGTTTAGTGTTATGAGCTAGTTTTCATTTGGATGTTAGAATTTAATGCTATTGCCTACTACTGAAAAAAAATCTTAAAATTCAGGCTCACAGTAGTTTTGGAACAAAATACTATAACCAAAGAATAATTTCAAACTTATGTTTTTCTTCAAGTATTTCTCAAATACCACGAACATCAATTATTGTGCTCACGGTAATAACTTATTTTTCTTTTCACCTTTTCTTATGTAAAATAATTGCTTCAGATCAAGACAACCTTAGTGTCTCCCTCACCTTGACTAAATGATTAAATAGACTTCCTCAGACCATTAGGTTCTGGACCTTGAATTCTAAAGTGTTTACTAAAGCAATAACAACAACAAAGCCTTCTTAAGTTTATGCTATTTTTCTTCTTTTGTGTGTCTTTTAAAATAGTTTCCAGCTGGATTTCCAGCCTGGGATGTCCTTCTCTGGGAACTAGGATCATCCCTTTGATAGGTAATTCTCAAAGAAGACAGTGTCTTCTGCTTCAGGCTTTGTGGGAGTGTAGGAGCCTAACTGGTGGGGGCCATCTTTAAGTTACTCTGTTATTTCTAGCCCTAGAGATGCAAGAAAGATTGCTTGGATTAAGGTGAATTGACAAATACATGGTCTAAGACTCTTCGCATCCATCTAGCCCTGAACTTGGAATGAAACTAGACTCATCTCCTTTTAGAGGATATCTTAAGTGACGATGTCTTTCCATCTCCGGCTTTGTTCAATGCATTTTCTGCATAGACTGCTGTGCTTTACTATCCTTGCACAGATTGGATTGTGCTAGAATTCTCTTTAGTGAAGGGAGGAGTGAAGGACTGGAACACTGATAGAACAGTTCTTATTTTGTTCCTTCATATGTAATGCTGTCCAGATGAGAACATTCTTTTTTGTTGTTTTATTTTTGTTTCTCGAGACAGGGTTTGTAACAGAGCCTTGGCTGTCCTGGTACTCACTTGGTAGGCAGGCATCTAACTCAGAGATCTTCCTGCCTCTGCCTCTTGAGTGCTGGGATTAAGGGCACAGACCAACGCACATGGTAAGAACTTTCTTGTCAGTGGCTTGTGTCATGTATTGATGCAGACTTGAAGGAAGGAAAGGTACCCTGTCTCTACACTTTGTTGGATGGTTGTCTCAAGAGCATGGACTGATGGCTTACTGGTCTCCAGTCTCACTAATGTGGCTTTTTATCAAGAACTAACAGACAACACAAAATCAAAACCAGCAAACACAACTGTGTTTAGATACAGCTTTTATCAGATGGCTTCTAACTTGGATTTTCCAATGACTTCATTTCACATTCTGTTACAGATACATTTCTCAGGTCGGCATTTAAGCCTGTCTGTCTTCTGGCTACATTGTTAAACTCCAAATACCTTTTCTTCAGTGTGATCTCTTATTGTTTTATGAACATGCCCTGTAAATCCATCCCTTCCCAGATGGAATGTTTGTTGGTTTGTTTAAGAATACTGTTTTCATCTTTTCAAATTTCCCAAAAAGAATTCAGTTATCAGAAGCTCTGGAAACCTTCTCTGACAACCCCAGGAGTGTCTGAATTCTCTTTAAGTGGATAGATATTTGCAGAGAATTATGTAAGATATTTTAATTAGTACAACATTATTTCTGCTGTTATTGCAGATGGTTTTTTTATGAGTAAACTTTCCCATAATGAATGCACTGGAACCTTTTCTTTTTATGTATTTTTTTTATAAAATACTTCTGTCAAGTATTGTGAGCGTATCTGCTGAATTAAATGAAGAATTCAGAACACTCTTGGAGCCATTGTTTATTAAGGATCATTATTCTGAATGTCAGTCCCTTGACTGTGCTACAAAGCCATATATGTCAAGGTGTAGGGATTTCTCCATAACAATTCTTAATCTGAGTTCATGTTTTCTTTAGTTTCTTTTTTTGATAATAGGTGTTTAAGTGCTTTTTTCTTTCTGTGACCCCTATCTTTTCCTTCATCATTAAACTGAGCTTTCCAATCTATCGCTCCCAATGCTTTTGGGTCAATGGGACCTTCCTGGATGGTAGCAAGGGCATTACAGAGTAATAAAAGCAACTTGTCTGATATATATTATCAGCTGAGAGTTGAGATTCCAGGACAATTAACACATACTGAAGTTTGCTACATGGAGGAATTACTCCCCTCAATAACAATGAATCATGCTTTAGGCCTAAGAATGTGGCTTGTTCTTTTTCCAGCAATAAATCTACAATTTTCTAGGACCCTGATAAGAAACCCCATTTTAGTAAGAAATGCCTTAAAAGCCTTCTACAACCTCGAGACTGTTAGAAATTGTAAAGATATTTCTTTTTAGTGTGTGTAAAATTTGAAAACTGTTAAGTATTGGAATAAGATGCCAAAGTAGCCACAGTTGGGGAACAAGAATTGCTACAAACTATGTCCAGTGAGTGTATGAGGGATAATTGAAGACAGGTGGTACACACCAAGGACGGCCTTTGATGCCTTGTCGAAGATGACACCCTGAACCTGATTTCCCATTTCTGGGAGACTTGGGTTGATTGTGAAAGTAATGGGGTGCAACACAATAATGAACTTCTTGATGGAAAGTTGGGATCAGCAGGTAGGGGTTCCTACGTATGAGGCTGAGGTTGGCCAAGTTGCTTTTGAGGTTAAAGTCCCAGGGAGCATCTGCTCCTATCCTCCACAGTGGAGAGTGTGGGTTACTTTGATTTTCATTTAATTAAAAGCCCTGTTTCTGCTCCAGATGTCCACTCTGTGAAAGGGTCTCCAGGGAAGAGCTCAGCTCTGCTGTACAGACCTCTTTCTGGGGTTTTAATTAGAGGGAATGCTATATGTATAAAGGAGGTTGTTCAGAATTATTGATTAATCAATTTGGCTTCATAGGAAATAGTTTTATAATCCTCAATATTGTACTTGAAAGATAAGTTTGCACTCATTTTACTTTGTGTACACACACACACACACACACGTATATCTTAAAGGTTTTATTGGCCAACTAATTACTTTAAAGACTTATTTCTCAAAGTTGTTTTGATTTGCATTTCCCTGATTGCTAAGGAAGTTGAACATGACCTTAGGTATCTTTTGACCATTTGAACTTCTTCTGTTGAGAATTCTATGTTCAGTTCAGTACCCCATTTTTTAATTGGTTTATTCAGAATTTTAATGTCCAGTTTTTTGAGCTCTTTATATATTTTGGAAATCAGGCCTTTGTCTAATGCAGGGTTGGTGAAGATCTTCTCCCATTCAGTAGGTTGCCTTTTGTCTTAATGACAGTGTTCTTTGCTTTACAGAAGCTTCTTGGTTTTAGGAGGTCCCATTTATTCAATGTTGCCCTTATTGTCTGTGCTACTGGGGTTATACATAGGAATTGGTCTCCTGTGCCGATGTGGTACAGACTACTTCCCATTTTCTCTTCTATCAGGTTCAGTGTGTTCAGATTAATATTGAGGTCTTTAATCCATTTGGACTTGAGTTTTGTGCATGGTGATAGATATGGATCTATTTTCATTTTTCTATGGGTTGATGTCCAGTTATGCCAGCACCATTTGTTAAAGATGCTTTCTTTTTTCCATTGTATACTTTTAGCTCCTTTGTTGAAAATCAGGTGTTCATAGGTTTGTGGATACCATCTTACACCTGTCAGAATGGCTAAAATCAAAAACACCAATGATAGTCTATGCTGGAGAGGATGTGGAGTAAGGGGAACACTCATCCATTGCTGGTGGGAATGCAAACTTGTGCAGCCACTTTAGAAATCAGTGTGGCGGTTTTTCAGGAAACTGGGAGTCAACCTACCTCAGGATCCAGCAATTCCACTCTTAGAAATACACCCAAAAGATGCCCAATCATACCACAAAAGCATTCATTCAACTATGTTCATAGCAGCACTATTTGTAATAGCCAGTACCTGGAAACAACCTAGGTGCCCCTCAATGGAAGAATGGATAAAGAAGGTGTGGCACATATACACATTAGAGTTTTACTCAGTGGTAAAAAACAATGACATTTTGAATTTTGCATGCAAATGGATGGAAATAGAAAACACTTTACTGAGTGAGATAACCTAGACCCAAAAAGATGAATATAGTATGTACTCACTCATTAGTGGATTCTAGCCATAAACAAAGGTCATTGAGCCTATAGTTCATGATCCTGGAGAACCTAAATAATAAGGTAAACCCAAAGAAAAACATGTATTTATCCTCCTGGAAATTGGAAATAGACAAGATCGCTGGGCAAAATTTGGGAGCATGGGGTGGGGGTGGAATGGGGGGAAGGGAAGACTGGGAGAGAGAAGGGAGAAGGGGAGGATTGGGGAGAGCTTGGGGGAGTGGGATGGTTGAGATGGAGGAAGGGTAGATATGGGATCAGGGAAGAAGATATCTTAATTAAGGGAGCCATTTTAGGGTTGGCAAGAGACGTGGCTCTAGAGGGGTTCCCACGTGTCCAAGGGGATGTCCCCAGCTAAATCCTTGGGCAGCTGAGGAGAGGGTGCCTGAACTGGCATTCTCCCATAGTCACACTGATGAATATCTTGAATATCACCATAGAACCTTCATCCAGTGATGGACGGAGATAGAGACCATCATTGGAGCACTGGACTGAGCTCCCAAGGTCCAGATGAAGAGCAGAAGGAGGGAGAAGATGAGCAAGGAAGTCAGGACTGCGAGGGGTGCGTCCACCCTTGGAGATGGTGTGACTGTTCTATAGGAGCTCACCAAGGCCAGCTGGACTGGGACTGAACGAGAATGTGATCAAACCGGACTCTATGAATGTGGCTGACAATGGGGGCTGATTGAGAAGCCAATTATCATGGCATTGGGATTTGTCTCTACTGCATGTACTGGCTTTTTGGGGATCCTAGTCTGTTTAGATGCATACTGTCCTAGGCCTGGATGGAGGGGGGAGGGCCTTGGACTTCTCATAGGGCAGGGAACCCTGACTGCTCTTAGGACTGGAGAGGGAGAGGGAGGGGGAGTGGAGGAAGTAAGAGGGAAATGGGAGGAGGCAGAAATTTTTAATAAATAAAAAAGACTTATTTCTTTAAAATAAATCATGAAAATTAGCTACTTGATTGACATGAGGGCTTAACCTAGGTAAAGTGGACTATTTAACCTCTCATAAGCAAAACAACTCTGGAGGCCAGCCTGATCTACAAGAGCTAGTTTCAGGAGAGGCTTCAAAGCTACAGGGAAACCCTGTCTCGAAAAACCAAAAACCAACCCCCCAAAAAACAAAACAAAAAAATTTCCAAAAAACAGACTAAAAATAATAAACCCCAAAGCAAAACAAAACAAAACTCCTCTGACCTATAAAAATCAAACAACCACTTTGATTGGGGCAAAGGGATATACCTGGATGTGGTGGCCAGCACTATAGTTCTGGCCTATGAAGTTTTTTCTAGTCTCCTTTCACGTTGGGAGGTTATGTTGGAGGCTATGTATTAAAGATATCCCACAGGCTGAAAGGAGACAATGTTCTTTATTACCTCTGTGAAACCAACTCCTTTCCAAACTAGTTCATATTGGTGTGCCTTGTGTATAAGGCACACAGTTGTAGTTGTGAAAGTTGCAAGCTTAGGCCTTTCATATTCTAAATCCATCTTTCACCTTTGTCTTGGCCCCAGATACAATGTTTCTTTCTACTAATAAGTTCAGAAAATGAGAACCCTGGTATCCCTCTGCTTGAACTCACCTCCCAGCCAGATATAATCAACAATACTTCCTTTCCTTCAATCAGGTATTACCGTAAAAGGCACTTTTTCCAGACAACACTTCCCTGACTTTCACTCTGAAAGCAGTTGCTCTGCAAGTGTCTTCTTGCTACAGTATTTAGTGTAATAAGTCTCCTTGGCAAATGTTAGTAACTGGAATTGCTTTTTGTTTTTATAGAGGATCTCACTGTATATTGGAAGTGGATGCCACCATGCCTGGCATTAGAATTGTCACACTCATCTTTAAAAATGGTCTAGTTAACTGATTAGTGTATAGAGGTGTGTGTGTGTATTACATTGTATTTGTAGCTCAATTAAGTATGTATATATTCACACACATATAGTAGCTCATGTGAACCATGATATTTATGATACCTCTATAAATTCAATTTAATAAAGTACTCTACAAAGTCACAGGATTCAGGGGCAGAATTTACTGTGTATTTCTAGTTTTGAGATTATAGACATTTGCAACAAATGAGGCTCCTTGTCTACATTAAATGCTATACTATGAGACTGTATGTGATCTCATGAGAAATAATGTTTATGAATATGTACCACAAAGCATGCAAAATTTCACATTGTGTAAGAGCTTTCAGAACATTGACAAAATACCTTGTCTGTAGACAGCTTATGGCATCTAAATATTTTTTTGATAAACAACTGATAAGTAATATGCCTGTTAGCCAGCCATAATATAGTATAACAGGACAAGATTTTGTGTGGTGTATGTACATTCATTCCTGATCACTGTCCTTTCTCGGGGCTTCAGAATAGAGAACTGTTGGCCATTTGTCATGTAATTCATGAGCTGCTCCTCCAACAGCTAGTGTCTCCTAGAGGCTGAAGGATTAAAGGTCAATGTGACATCTGAGGATCTGAATTTCTTTTTAAGGACAACGGTGACATATTCCACAGTGGTTCCAGTTGGTGTTGCTCTGAGAAACCCTTACTCAAATTGAATTTCATTCATGCCAAACCTGCCTAAATTCAGCAAACAGAGAGTAGTGTTGTTGGAACATGTTTCAGTTGCTCATAACCAAGCCTCACAACCAAACAGTTATCAAGCTCATTTTTCTCCAGACACATCAATAATCATATCAAACAGCATGTACACAGTGTTTACACATTTTTATGAGAAGTGTTTTCTGGGAAGGTAGGCATTTTTTGTTGTTTAATATTTCTGTTAGAAGAGGAAGGCTTGTTCCCTGCACCTGCCTTAGTAAACAGATGTGTTCTGGCTGTTATTACAGTTGCTCCTGGCTCGGCTATGGGGTGTGCGATAAAGTGATCACATGTCTCTTCCTCCTGAGAAGTGTTTTCAGACGAGGTTCAGGTTGTAGGAATGCCTCCCCAACTCTCCACTGTCAAGGGTAAGAGGCCATTTCAGCTTAGGGGTTGGGATTGCAATGTCCTAGACAGCTCAGAATTTTCTCTGATCAGCAGAGGGCTGAGGTGCAATGTGAGGCATATCACAGCTGGAATTTTGGAAGCTTTGTCCAGGGGAAGAAATGAGAGCAGAACACAGTACTGCTTTGCCTACTGTCTGTTTCCTGTTGTGCAGAAACATCCATCAATTGTGCATTAAAAATAATCAAATTGACCTATCCCTGAGACGAGATTATTTCTAATTTTGACAAGGTCCCCAGACAAAGTTGTCTTTATACACCATTATGCAAGTTTTCACAAAGCAAGCATTAGCAGCTTTGTCCCACTTTGTTATACCAGCAAATGAAAATATTCTCGATATTTGTTAATGAAATCTACAAATCAAACCACATTTGAATCGAGACCTAGGAGAGCACTTCTATGAATGTTTTATGGTACTTATATAAAAGAACATAAAGGAACCTGAGAGATTTTTGTGTCAGGATGAAACTGAAATGCATTATTGCTCACCAATGAGAGTATACAGGAGTCTTTTCACAAATTGGATTCTGGCTCTCTTAATACCCTGCTAAAAGAGGTCTTTTTACCTTATGGATGTGTATTATTAGCCAACTTTATGGTACTAAGTATATTGCATTTATATGTCTAGTGAGGCCTGATCCAGCTTTTTAAAAATTGTACTCAATTAAACACTAGTGCCTCATTGAACCTGCTTTCTCTGGAGGGTAAGAAGAGTATAAGATCACGTGGGCCATTGCTGTGAATATTATATGGGTCAATTATAAGCAGTTGTTTATGCTTGGGGCAGGCAGAGAAAGGATTCCCAACCATGGCTAACTTGACCCTCCCATACTTAACAGTCTCTATGGCTTTAAAGAAACAACTTTTATCAAGAAGTTAAACAAAGCAAATTGAAGTGGCCTCAAGTCTCACCTGTGATGATAAGTTCCACAGAAACTGTGGAACCTGTTGTGTAATGTTCATAGTTAGAATGGGTATGTGGTAAAGTGGATGCGCAAGGAAAATTAAAGCAACTCTCTCCTTCTCACGTTCTGATCCACACCTGGAGTTTAGCACTTTAAAATTCTTCTGGCTATATAAAACATTATATGCATGAACTTATGCATATGAAGATATCCTTATGTATCAACAGGAAGATATGATCTAAAATTACTCGTGAAAGGAACTATCACAGGATAGAACACTGACTTTAAATTCAGTTTGATTGGAAGGTTTTCTTAGTAATGAACACAGCTCTAGCTCAGTCTTTTCCATGACTGTCTATAATTCTATTGTATGAATGGGTCAAAATTTATTTTTGTCTTTGTTGTTGCGTAATTTTTTTTATTTTCTGTGACTATAAATAATACTGCCTCAAATGTCCACATGAATATTTATCAAGGATATGCATTAAATAAATCTCTAAGAGACTGAATTGATGGGTCAAAGCTAGGAGGCTTTGAAATGTAGATGATATAACAATTGGTTGTATGATAGACTGGACCAAGTGTACAGCCCTGTTTACAATACCTCCCTCAACACTGTCCCGCAGTGACTCCTTCCTCATACTTTACCCAAAGCATACTTAGAAGCCCGGGCTAGTGTGGTCTGCCTAGAAAAACTTAAATGATTGGAAATGAAAACAGTATTATTATTATTTTCATCATATATCCACAAGGGAAGTTAGACTGCCAAGAGGATTTGAAAGCTGAATTTAACAACTTATCTCTGAGATCAGTCTAAGCAATGTATTCGAACTTGAGATAGCTAGACTTCGTGGTATATGGCAATTTGTTAACCTGGAACCACCCAGAAAGACCCTAATTGTCTTTGGTTAGTCTCAGGCAAAGTGTTCCTGGTGTTTGTTCTGAACTTTTCCCTCAGAGGAAGCTGTGACCTCAGCTGCTTACTGTCAGATTATGGAGTGGCATTTCCCACTCTTGGAGACATTGCAGGGGTCAACACATTCATAGAACAGCTGACAAGCCCTGCCCTGGAAAAACTACCTTCCTGATGATGTCATCTCCCCTGGCAGCTTAGTATCTGTTCTAATTCATTTTTTAGCTGTGGTTGTTTATTTTTTTGAGTTAGGCATTATGTGTTTCCAAAATTGGGCAGTGCTGATTGTACTTTTCTGCAATGGAAGACGGGTTCTCGATGGCCACACAGTCCTAATGCTGTTCTTTCTCCACCGTGCTTTCTTGCCTTCTACTTTTATTACTATTTTTGTTTGTATTTGTATATTTTATTTAATAATTGGGAAAAAGGAAGTAATTCTCATCCTGACTCTTTCTGCTCAAAAATTTCATTAAAATCAGAAACCGGTGAAGTATAAAGTGATTTCCTCTTAAATCAAATTGAATTCCAGAGTTGCTTTTGTCTCTGAATATTGTGAATAAGTTTCACTTGGATTTTCTAAGCTCAGAGAAGGCTCTTTCAAGGAGGGCATTTGCAATGCAGTCACTGGGAGGGCTGGCCTTCGAGAGCAGCTTTTGTTCCTCCTTAATTTTGGTTGACTCTTTCAGTAGCCCTTATCTAGACAGGTGTTTCTGCTTGGTGGGCATCTATCTCCTCGTTTATCTGGCTTTCATTAGACCTGGGTGACCTGAATTGGCTCTGTTCTCTGTCTTTTATTCACACTGGCTCCCATGACTCCACCTGTCAGTTCGTACAGGCAGTAGGCATTCATTTTGTTCTTGGCTGAGTTCCCCATGTGGAGTTGTGGTTGAGTGCCCAAATCTTCTGATGGCAATGCCGACTCCACCTTATTTTCTATTCAACTGCCTTCAGTTACCCTTCACTTTTTATTCAGTGGTAATTACATCACTTTATAGTGGGAGTGTTTATTTTTTTAAGTCAAGTCTAGTACTGATATAAATAAGATATAATTGTAATTAGCTAAATCCCTGTATTATCTGAGTTCATTTATACACAACAAATTTAATATTATATCTAGTTTTTAACAATATAAATAGTAGTATTCTTTTAGAGAATAAAATTTTCTCTAAATATAAAATACCTAGTTTAAAGTTATCTAATACACTGAAATACCTGCATGGAAATTCTATCTATCTATCTATCTATCTATCTATCTATCTATCTATCTATCTATCTATCTATCTATCATCTCTCCATCTATCTTCTTCCATGCGTTTTTTTCCCCACTTACTAAATTTAACATGAAACTCTTCTTATTTCAACTTCAATCTCTTAATTTCAGTTTATTGAATGATTTAGTTTTGAGTGAGTTTGAGTACCAATCTGTAACTTATGGGATAATGGGGCTTGGTTATTCATGTACCCTTATTTTCATTTTCTGTTTTCTTATTAATAAACTGGGGAAAACAATTCTTATTTTAAGACTTGTGATTTCAAAGTCATGAGCAAAAATAATAGGACTATCATGCTTTATTAGTAAAAGTTCAATGCAAATATTTAATATTCTTATTTTGGGAAAAATAAAATAATTCCAAGTTTTATGTCTTTAAATATTTCTTAAAATCAGCCTCCAGGATTGCAAATGGAAAATCCTTTGTCTGTCTAAATCTTCCAGTTCTTTTTACCCCTTCAGTGACTTTTGACAGTATTCAGGAACCAGCGATCAGCTGTGAGAGACTTCTAACAAGAGGCTGACATAATTGGATACATGCTTTTGAAAGGTCACTAGGTTGGGTGTGGGTGTGAAGTGAAGGTAGACAGACAGCAGTATGGTCATTCAGGAGGCTGTTGGAGTGACCACACAAGAAGGCAATGGCATTTAGATGGGCAGCGAGTGACATAGGGTGATGGAAGTGTCACGGTGTTAGCCTGATCAACTAGAAGAAATTCTGCATGGTTTTCTGTGTTGAGAAACAGGAGCTTTATAAGATTTTTGCTGCGTCTTGCTCAGATGAGAAACAGTGAAGAGATTTACAGGTCAAAATTTGTAGCTTTTCACAGGGATAGGAAACACAGAAGGGGAACACGTTTGTGGGAGAAACTCTTGGTTATTTCCCTACAAATTACAAGTGATCTATTTGTGGGCTAAATTATCTTATAACTGTGTATACTTCCCTGAAATCCAAGAAGAGAGTAGCCCAGAAATGGTAATTGAGATTGTGGAAGTAAATGACATTGTTTAGGGGGAAATTTATACTCGGAAAGAGAAAAGGTTAAAACAGTATCTTTTCATCAGTAAACAGAAGAGGTCTGCTCTCTCAGTAATAACTTATAGCTGGAGCTGCCAAGGACTGTGGCACTGCCTTTATCTGGGGAAAGCAGAGCTCCACGGAAGAGGGGTTTTTACAACTGTGTTGCAAGCTGCAGCTCCACAGATATTAACTAGGATCAGATGCGCAGGGGCTATAAGATTTAGCAAACCGGAGGACATTATTCCTCCCAGCTAAAGCTGCATTAATAAACTGAAGGTGGCAACCTGGATAAATGTGGGCTTAAGAGCGGGAAGTGAGAAAGCAGGCATAGAAAATAACAGTCTGCTCCTGTGGAGAACATGCTTAGTCGCTTAAGAAATGTGCAAAACATCCAAGGAGAGACGGGACCATTTTAATTTTGTGATAGTTGAACTCTCTGCACATTTGAATTTCCCTTGGAATGAAAATAAAGCTAAGGAAAAACAGAGACAGGATCAGCCGCAGGGGGAGGCAGAGGAGGCAGTGTGGTTGGTATCACAGCACTGAAGGAGGCATTAGTGTTGGGATTCTGACACCTTTCCCTGTGATAGGAAGAAAAGAAAAGGAATAGGCACGTTTTCAAACAACTGCAGGTTGTTTCCATTGGCAGTATATGTTTTCTCTAGATCTGGAGGGAAAGCAATTTGCTGACTCAGGGAGAGGGAGGTTTAAGATAATGGAGATATTTGTGGTTGGCAGAATGAATGAAGAAGCCAAAGAAGAAAGCAGAAGAAAATTTGTCAAGTTTCCATTCTTACCAATAATGGATCAAAATGTTCATGATCAACATGAGCCGTAGCTAGTACTTGTTATGTCTTGTCTCTTTGGAAACAGGTTTGCTGACATCTCGTTGTCGTTTTCCTGTGCATTGGTCTAATGGCTAGTGATGTTGACAACTTGGTTTAAAACTGCATTTTCTGAAGTCTTTTTTTTTTGAGAAATGTTTATTGAAATCCTTTGGCCATTTAACTATTGTGTTGCTTAAGTTCTTAACCGAATTGAGGTGGTGATTCCTTATGAGATGTATGACTTGCAAACACTTCCTTCCAATCTGTGGAGTGTCTCCATTTAGTTGAGGATTTCCTGCTGTGCAGAAGCTTTTAAGCTCAATGCAAACCTACTTGCCTCTGTTTTCACTTTTGTGGCTTTTGCTTTTTGTGTCATAGTCAAACAATCATTGCCCAAACTGGTGTCAGAAAACATTCCACTTGCTTTCCTCTTGTAGGCTTATTGTGTCTTAAGTTTTTAATCCATTTTTGTGCAAAAACGTAGACCAGTCTGCAGTGAATTATGCAGAGGAACATCTCCCAAATATGCTTTTACTTAAATATAGAATCAAAAATGTCATGTTTGTGAAGACAGAGAGCAGAGTGGAGATCCAGGATATAACTGTATGACCTTGTTAACAGTACTAAATGTTATACTTGAAATTTGATTAAAAATAGGTATAGATTTTTTTATATAGGCTCTTCTTATTTATCCCTGGCTGTCCTTGAACTTGGTATTTAACCAGGCTGGACTCAAACTCACAGAGATCCACATGCATCTGCATTCTGGTAATGAGATTAAAGATGTACGTCACCATAATAGCCATCGGTAAAATTTATGAATAGAACATGGTTTAATGGTAAAAAGAAATTCAAAATTTATCTTCTTGATAGATAGTATCAAGCCCACTTAAATTGAAAGACTTTCTAGGCCTTAGATAACATTGTTCCAAAAATAACTTTGGTCTTAGCTAAACTATTTACTGTTCTATTTTTTGAAAGGTCATAACATTCTTAGCTGCTTTTGGCCTTGAGTCCTTATGGACAAAAATTTTTCGGAGAGTTCATTTGCTTTGTTCCTTTAAGACATCCCCTCTTTTATTAACTAACTTCACTGTAAAGATAGATTATTGTTGA
This sequence comes from Microtus pennsylvanicus, assembly GCF_037038515.1. Taxonomy (NCBI): domain Eukaryota; kingdom Metazoa; phylum Chordata; class Mammalia; order Rodentia; family Cricetidae; genus Microtus; species Microtus pennsylvanicus. The sequence goes on along the minus strand of NC_134600.1, from coordinate 24,609,638 downwards.
ATGTAAGATTTACAGGTTTATTTTTCCAAATTTTTTCTTAGAACTACATTCCTGTGCTCTCTCCATGAATTATAAAGTCGATGTTTTTATGTATTTCTAACACCAGAAGAATATCGAGACAGTTTGTTCCCTAAAATTTAAAATGTCATGTATCAGTGTGTGGGAGGTCACTGATGGTCAGCACTGCTTGTCAGTCTCACTGGGCTCGAGTATGGATAGTATCATTCTGGGGGCACTTTGAGGGTGACTTTTTGAGGACAGTAATGTTTGGCTCATGCCAATGTGAGCCTCATCTAATTAGCTGAAGACATAAATTACTCCCAGATACAGTGCAATGGAACTCCTTCATCTGGTTGCCCTTTTTCTTCAGACTAGGACTAGACTTCATTTTCTTTGGGATCTCAGCCTGGTAGATTTAGGCTAAACTACCCTACTTATTACCCTCGTTCTCCAGCTGGTCAGCTGTAGAACTTATTTCTCAGGCCACACAACAATATGGGTCAGGTGCCTTTAATCCGTGTCTCTCCCATCTGCATCTCTTGACCTCTCAATCAATACAGGGCATCAGGTAGCTACATAGTGGTGGAAGCTTACTCATACCTTGCTAGGTCAGGAAGCAGAGAGTTCAGATGGGCCATAATCTTATGGTATCTCCCCCAGTGAAGCACATCTTGAGCAGGACTTCATCTTCTAAAGTTCTTCTAGCTTTCTACCTACTAGTCTACCTACCCATTTCTCTGTGTTTCTAATGGTCTTGTTTCACTGGAGAACCTTAACTTACACAGATGTGAAATGAATATTAAGTATTGAAAATGTCACATTATGAGCTCAATTGGGAGAGTGCACACCTAGCATTCATGATGCCCTTGGTTTACTATCAGGCACTATATAAATTGGGCATGATGGCACATACCTGTAATTCTAGTACTAGAGAGATGGGCTCAGAAGGAGCAGGAATTCAAGGTTTGGCTGGAGAGGTGACTCAGCAGTTAAGAGCACCATTTGCTCTTGCAGAGGACATTTGTTCACTTTATAGAACGCACATGACAGCTCACAACCACCTGTACCTCCATTTCCAGGAGACCCAATGTCTTTTTCTGATCTTTACAGGCACAAGGTGCACATGGAACACATACATACAGACAAAATGCTTATGCACATTAAGTAATAAGTCTAAAAATGATTAACTATGAGAAATTCATGTAGAAGAAGCTGCGGGCTGCGTTCCTGCCACCCAGCTCCTGGCCGCCTGGCTAGCTTATGCCCCAAAATAACAACACACAAACTGTATTCATATAAACACTGCTTGGCCCATTAGTTCTAGCCTCTTAGTGGCTAATTCTCACATCTTGCCTAACCCATATTTAGTAATCTGTGTAGCACCAGTCTTACCGGGAAAGATTCAGCATGTCTGACTTGGCGGCTTGCTTCATCACGTCTGCCCTGGAGAGGAGTGGCATGGCGTCTACCTCACTTCCTTCCATCATTCTGTTCTGTTTTCCCTGCCTACCTATGTTCTGACCTACCAGGCCAAGCAGTTTTTTTTATTAATCAACCAATGGAACAACAGATAGATAAAGACCCTTCTACATCAGTCATCCACAGCTAAATAATATGGTGAGGCAAACCTGAAAGAAATGAGACCTTAGCTCAACAAAAGAGAAAGAATTTAAAAAGGAGAAAAGGAGGAGAAAAAGGAAAACATTACACTGTACTTAATGAATAGGTATATTGATATATATTAAAAAATTTCAAAGAAGGATCAAGGAGAAATTTTAAGTACCTGATTTGTTTTTTGTATGCTGTATACATGTAATTAATTATCACATGGCACCCTGTAGAATTAAAGTAATAATTAATAAAAAATAAAAGTATAGTGCTCATAAAAATCTGTTTTTTTTTAGGAGCAGAGGGCAGGAAATTACAGGTATCTATGGAAACAGCTGGAACACAATCTATTTTATAGATCCAATTTTTGGCATATGTATTCAGTGGTTTGCATTAAATTATGGTAGTTGCTTATGTTTTCAAGTTGAACTTTCATTTGTTTATTTGGAAAATGCAAAGGTTATGCATAAATATATGTTATGATCATAACATTTACTGTGCTACTGACCTGCTCAGCATGTCTCATCATTTATGATTGCTTCAGATAAATAACTAGATGATTATTTTGATAAGAACTATGTTTTATTTTTTCTAGTCTTTATAGCATTGATTTCCCCTAAGGTCATGGTATGCATTCAACACTCATTGTAAACTGTTTCAGTTTCCATGATACTGGATCAGATATCCATGAGGCTGTAATGTTGTTCTTATGGTGTAGATATAGAATGTTCCCTAAAATCATCTGCTAAAAGTTTGGCTTAGTACATAGGCTTTGTACTATGGACTTTTAGGAAATAAGCCCTACTTAGGAAAAGTACATCTTCAGAATCATGTCCTTCAAAGGGCTACTGGAATCTTGATCCATTTCTTTCTTCTGCTTTGCTTTCTGGGTACCATGAGATGAGCAGCCCCTTCTGTCATGTGCTTCTCTGCAATGATGCTCTTCATCATAGGCCAGAATCCAATAGAACTAATTGGTGGTGGACTAAGATCACTGAAAGCATAAGCCAAAATTTTCTTCTTTAAGCTATTTTCTGCTGCATTTTATAATAGCAGTAGATATCTGATACAAGTGTCTTTCTTAATATTCTTTACAACCAGTTATGGTTTGATAGTAATTTTAATACTTTTGCATAAACAACTTGTAATAGAATTTGTCAGGCATGAAAGATGTTATTCAGTGAGTAGGTAGTTTGACAAATCAGAAGTCTGAAGGTCAGCTTTAATATAAACATTTTCAAATAGATAATAACTTTGCAAATTGTTCATCTGGCCCATCTTCTTGTGGTCTACAGATTTCATGTTGAGTTGATTCTTTCACTGATGATGAACTGAGGTATCAATACAGAAAGGAATAGATGACTGATATCACAAACACAGAATTATAGATAATTAAGGTGTTATGTGTTGTTTTTATTTTAATTTACTCAATTATTTAGGTTTTTTGCACTTGAGTTTCTCTGAGTAGTCCTGGCTGTCCTAGAATTTTCTTTGTAGGTCAGGCTGGCCTTGAACTAGCGGAGATTGGGCTGCCTCTGCTGCATTAGTGCTGGGGTTAAAGGTGTGTGCCACCAATGCCAGGCCTCTTGTTTTTATTTTTATATTTTGTCCCATGAGTTCTTTTATTACCTAATTAAAAATGTTTAAGGTGTAGAGAAATCATGTTACAAAAATTTAAGAAACCACACACACAAAAAATTTCTTTTTACTCTTTCCCTTCATTTCCCTGCAATTTTGTTTTTAAATTTCAGTTCCAATCATAAATACTATGGACTGAATTGTCTTATCTCTCAATTCATGCTGAAGACCTAACCTAAGTGTGGTTGTCATTGCAGACTGGCTTATAAAGATATGATTAAGGTTAAAGTGTCATGTGCGTAGTTTCTTAATCTGTTATTAGGGGAAAAGCCACATGAGGTCTTATGTGATGTAAAGATACAGCTAGAAGGCAGTCATCTGAAAACTAAGCAGAGAGGTGTTAAACTACCTTCTCTGGTACCTTGATCTTGGGTCCCTAGCCCCCAGGACGTGGAGAAATAAACTTCAGTTGACTACAGCACAGAGTGTGATGTTTTGTTATGGGGATGCAAGGAGACTAATAGACTAGGCAAATATTTTTCAAACTGTCTCCTCAGGTAAAATATGATGTTCCTTGGTAATTTAATATCTCAACAGAAAAAAAAAACAGGGTAGCAAAGCTGTATCTGCTCACAGTCGCATGGCTGTTGGCGTTGAAGCATTATAGGTCTTACCGCCTCTGTTGTTTCTTGGTGCCATTTATTTGACTTTGCTTACACCATTACTCATGATGCTACATCATCCATCATGCCCCCTGTGAAAGCGGCTTCCCAGGATACTGAAGGTGTTTCTGTGCTTCCATAATAAGACCCCAAGTGCAAGTCTTGCTCACTATGTGAAGGAAATATGATTCACACCCAATCTATTTTCTGGACATGCTAAATTTATCTTTTCAAACCTTATCGTATACACATAGAGCTACATACCTTCTGTCCATGTCTCATTTAAATTCTTTAGGTGCCAGCCATTGCATTTCCTGACTCTGTGGGCACCCGGCATGTATGTGGTACATAGACATATATGTAGGCAAAATGTTCAGATACGCAAGATAAAAATAAACAAGAAAAAAGACATCTTTTAAAAAGAAATAGTTTTTAAGTATTAAGGAGGGCATAAAACTGTGAAATACAGATATAGTGGCTTCCTTGTGTCTAAGGGTGATAACAGGCCTTTACAAAATACAAATTATTATCTATCTTGTAAGTGATTAAACTGATGTCCTTTCGTAATTTCTTTTGGTTGTTAGGATTCAGGAATTATTCTGGCCCTTGTCACTTGGCAGGACGCACCTAGGCAGTACCCTGGCAAGCCCAGCTTCCTATAGCTGCTAAATCACTATGAAGTCTGTACCCAGATGCAGACGGTCCCTTTAAGAGACAAGCTCCTCTTATTCCCAAGCCCTCTCTTTCCCACTGTTGTTTTGAAGAGTCAGGCTGGTCCTTGCCGCGTCTTCCTCTTCCTCTCTGTATGTCTTTTTCTATTATATCCCCCCCCCCCTCAGTTTATCTCAATAAAACTTCCACGTGAGCTCTGCTTGCGTGGCCTGTCTGCCCTTCACCCTTTGTGTGCTCTCACTGGCCACATGGCCCTTTGGCCTACCAAGGTTTCTCTCCTGCTGTCACTTAGTTTTCAAGGATGTTTGATTGGTGTTTCCTTTGCCAATGTAAGCAGGTTTTGAACTTGGGTTTATATAACATGAAAATTCTTCCCTACTAAGCCTGAATTAAGAAATTATTTGATGTAGTCATATTATTTTCTTCTACAAACCCACCATCTTTCTGTATCATCTTTCTTTACGAAATAGAAAATACCAGTGCTAACATTCATTTAATCTGGTAATATGTCCATAGAAACATAAGGGTCCTAAATTTCTTGTCACTGCAGCTATATGGAGAGTTTCAGCTCTGGTGAGAATGGTTCAACTCCATTACCTAAAGTGTAGTGATGGTTAATACTACCTGTCAATGTGAACAGACCATGAAGTACCCAACCATTTGGTCAAATAATCTGGTTACATCTCTGAATGTGTTCACTGAAATAGTTTTCAGACCAATTGATTGCGTAAAGTAATTACATACCTTAAAGTGGGCAGGCCTCACCCAACCAGTCAAAGACCTGAAGGAGAAAAAAGCTTTCTTTACTCCTAAATAAGAAAAACATCTCCTGCCTGGGTGTTTGAACTCAGGCATCTCTTTTCCTTCATCCCATTGTGGCTAAGGATAGCTCTTCTTTTGTTCCGAGCCCATTAACTTTCCAAACAGACTATGTACCGCCAGCTGCCTTGACTCTCGGGCTGTGGACAGATTGGAATTTCGCCATTAACTCTACTGGCTCTGTGGCTTGCTGGCGGAGTGTCTTGAGCCTTAGCTCTGTAATTATGAGTCAGTGTTTACACACACACACACACACACACACACACACACACACACACACACACAGAGAGAGAGAGAGAGAGAGAGAGAGAGAGAGAGAGAGAGAGAGAGAGAGCACAAACACACATACGGGCTATTGGCTTTATTTCTCTGGAGATCCCCGACTGATCTTCAGATTTTGGTATTGAGAGTCACTCTAAAGGAATTTAAGACTATGTTTCCTAAATTGGTTCTGGGATTCTAATGAGATCTCTAATCTAATTATATTTTAAAGATGCTAATGACTTCAATTATAGTAGTGAAGAGACCCACCAAACCATAAAGTGGGCACGAGTAGCAGGAATATCAAGTGCGAGCAGCACACACATGATCGTGTTGGAGCAGGTCTTAAATGTGCAGGGGAGCTACATTAGAAAGTGGTTCATGGGCTCCGCCATGGCTACATTGCCTTCTCTCTCCCAGTCTTCACCATGCCCGCAACAGAGGTTGACAGAGGAGAAGACTTGAGCCTGGTTTATAATATTCTGCAAGATATATAGGCACCACCCCAAAGTGGACAACAGAAGGTCTTCAGCCTTGGGAATATCCCAGAAGCTTGGTGGCATAAGAAAATTCTTGCAATGAGCAGAGCTTTAAGCACTGATCCTGGTCGTTCCCTTTGCTTGTAAAGAAAAAGATAAGATACGTGATTATCTACCAGTTCGTGGGCTGTAGCAAATCATTTGGCTGAGTAATCAGGAACTTTGAAGTAAAATTATTTAAAATTTTGTGACAGAGAACATGGAAAAAGAGATTTTTGGGTAGATCTACTTAGATGGACAAAACTACAAATATATTGTGTTTCACGTGACTGCTCACCAAATGATGTTAATAGCAGACAGGTGGCTTAATAGTGATCTAGAGAGGGCAACCAATTTTGTAGGTCCTGGTTAGTTTCTTTCTGCAGCTACCTTACCACTGCCTGGTGTGCTAATAAACAATGTGATCATTTTCATGTTATAGCAGGGCTCAGCAGCATGGACTTCAGCCTACCATGGCCAGGATAGCTTCAGGGACCACTGAGTGACTAACCTGCTAGCGGTGTAGACAAAGGATCTCTACCAAAGCATCATTCTCCAGAGTTTAGTCAGCTGTCTACCTGGTGGCAGATTGATGACATTGAATCAGTGTCTTCACAGGAATTGAAATATTTTATTCTTATATTGTTAGGCACTTACTGTGGATACATACTTGTCTTTTCTGTCCTTTTTATGAAGAATCCCATGCATACACTCACAGAATGTTACCTCATATACATATCTAGTATCATATACAAGGCATTACATTTGACCAGAAATCTCACTTTATAAGAAAAAAATACAGTGCTCATCAAATTCAATCATCGTACCATGATCTCTGCTATCCAGAGGTAGCTGGTTTGATAGACCAATGGAATGACATTTTAAAGATGCAGTTACAATGACATATAAGTGACAATATCTTGAAGCGTAAGGATACATTCTCTATCAGGCTGAGTATTCACTGGATTAGTTTTCAGTGTGATCCTTTCTCTCCTATATTCTGGTTTCATAGGACCAGGATTTCAGGGACAGGAGTGGAAAAGTTAATACTCAACATTAGTGACCAACTAAAAAAAGTTTGTTCCTAGGACCTTAGACAATTTTTTTTTTGGCTTATACATCTTGGTTCTAATCAAAACAATGCTTCTACTAGAGACACACAAATTTTTCTACTAGACTGAAAGTTATGACGGCTGCTAAAATACTTTCTTTATAACTGAAACAGTAATCAAAAATGTTAAGCTTACTGGCTGGGGTGGTTGTTCCTGAATATCAAAATGAAAGTGAATTCTATTCAACAGTGAAGGTAAGGAAGACCATGTATGGAACACAGTACTTCAATTAAGGCATCTCTTAGAGTTATATGCTCTGTGATTATGTCAGTGGGTTATTATAAAACAATCCTGGCAGGATTTCTAGTGTTCATTTGGGCTATTTAAAATCCTGTTTAAAAACCATGGCTGGTTGAGATCCTTGCTGAAGACAAATGGGAACACAGACTGATTTGTGGAAGATAGAAGCACAGGCATGCTATGTTTTCGTTATGGCTTTGATTCAGTTTAAGCGTATCCACCAGGATTCATGTGGTGAAGCTCTGCCCGCATGACGATGTTGAAGACGACACTTTAAGAAGTGGACCTCATGGGAGGTTGACAGGTTGCCGAGCTGTCGTCTCCGTAAATGATCAACCCCAAGTCTGTTGAATGAGTTTGGTCTTGCAGGAATGATTGTAAAGTGAGGCAAACCCATATGCTTGGAATCTCCTGCACCTGGTCACTTCCCTTTCTGCTCCTCCGTCAAGCTATTGCTTAGCCAGCTTCCTTTAGCAAAGGCCAAGCATATGAAATTGCCCTCTCTTGGACTTTTCGCTTGAGCATCTAAACAATCAAACATACACATACAATCTTCTCTGTATGACTTCAAGGAATAAGCATGAATTCAAGTATTTTCTTAATGTAACATAAAGTGGACAAACTTTATTATTTCTAAAAAAAATAGGAGTGGAATTGTCATGAATACTCCCTACTTGATTTAACTATTTGTGTGTAATATCTTTGTTTGCTTTACACCACTACTCACTTATCATAAGATACAATGGTTTTTAGGTCACATTTTTAAAGTACTGTTTGTTTTACACCATAGCATGTCAGTTACGGGAGCAGTAGAAAAATATCACTGAAAAATTTTATACCATCTTTTAGGGAAAGGTTTATGTGTTATATGTTTTTCATTCTCTTCATTTGGAGATTAGGTATGGTTTAAGAAAATGCTATGGGCTGCAAATGAACGAGGGGGTGGGCATGTGAGGGTAATTGTGTCAGCTTGACTGAGCCATAGGGTTCTCTGACACTCGGGTAAATATTCTACACAGGTCTGTAAGGGTGTTTTGGAAGATATTAACATGCAAAGTGACAGATGGAGTAAAGCAGATTGCCTGATCTAATTTAGGCATTTCTCCTCTAAATAGTTTAAGACCCAACTTGAACACAGTGATGAAGCCTGCCCTCAGTAAGGGAGATCCCTTCCGCCAGACTTCTTGAGCTGTAGCTGGATTCCAGCCTTCACTTCCTTTGCCTCGGGTCTGTTGTCTGCTAATATGAAGACTGCCTCTCCTCTTTATCAAGCCTATTGGTTGGAATGGGAAGTATATGTGCTTTGTGCCTTAAATTAAATAGAAGACTGCTAGATGCTCCTTCTTCATATTGGTGTATCTATGTATTTACATGTCCAGTTGTCTGGTTTATGGCCATCTCTCTTCTTTACTGTTTCTTCTGCTTCTCCAAGACAGCACTCTTGCTGTGTCAGCATGTCTTTAGAAATAAGGAAAACAATTGCACTGTGGTAGATCCTCAAGTGAACACTTTTTGAATGACTCTGACTTATTGCATTGTTTTCTAAGTGCATTCTACCTACACCCTGTAGTCCACTGAAATCATTTCAGAAGAGTTCCATAAGTAATGTTAGTTAAATTATACCTCTTTTAAATATATGAATATTTATAATTTAACATTGTGTTTGAGAAGTTCCATACATAAGGAAGTGGTTTAATTCAGTTGGTACTGTAATTTAACATTCACTGGGCTATTTAAAATGAAGATGATGGTTCATACAAGATCTTCTATGAAGTAGTGCATTAATGAATTAAGCACAAATTCCTGCTATATATGATTTTTGATAGTTCTGAAAGAATTTCAAGCAGTTAAAATGTGTTATATCAGTTATGATATAATTTCTACTTGTATTATCTTAATTATCCCTCTATGCATTAATATTCATTTAACAGTATTTTCAAACTGGAAAAGAGCCCAGGGCCTTTGCACCACCCTTCCTGTGTTCTTAGACTGTTCTCGGCTCAACCCATTACATGTTGAAGACCCTCTGGCCTGTTGTTTCCTGAGGAAAAAAGTTTCTCGCTTGTTGATCCTTGTTAGTTACATGAAACTTAGCCTGTAGATTGCTTTGCCTAATGCTTATCTTTCTCATTAGACAACATCAGTCATGAACATTTTGCTGAGCATTTTTGCTGTCTTCTAGTCTACAGCAGAAGCATAACAGAGACAGATATGTTTATGTGATAACTATTTCTCTTCTTTACATGGTAATTGGCATAAAGTCAGGGATTTGTATGTGTTTGTTTTTTGTTGTTTTTACATAACACATTAGTGAAATAAACAGCATTGAATTTATTTAAAAAACAAGAAAACTAGTTATCTGGTTTGTGGAAGAATACTTGATTCCTTTTATATCCCTTCTATTATTATGATATATAAATAAATAAGTATTATTTATTAGAACAACTTAACTGGATGAATGCTAGAAAATAGTTTTCTGTTGCTGCCTTGGGTTATTTTAGTTCTACAGATGGAAGCATGAAAAGAGAAAAATAAAGCAAAATGAATTGTCTGGTTTATCTTCTTGGTTTATAGCATAGCAGAATGGAATGTCACCAGAACAGAATTTAAATATAAATCTGAGCTTTAGGAGCGTTTTCTTCTTCTATTTCTATAATCAGAAATTCCTCTATGGTACTGAATGGTCAGGAAGTAGAAAATAATTCAGAGGTGTGGGTATTTGATTACTTTATCAAATATTTATTGAAACTCCAAGGAATTTTTTAGTGTTCAGATGGATTGAATATCACTGTGGATATCAGAGGCACAAAGGACTATGGATTATTTGTCATTATTAAGAGTTAGAGCAATAAAGACAAGAAAGTACCAAGGGACTCATACAATTATTTCCTTCCTTCCTTCCTTCCTTCCTTCCTTCCTTCCTTCCTTCCTTCCTTCCTTCCTTCTTTCCTTTCTCCCCCCCCATCTTTAAGCCCCAGAAAACTCACCATCTTTGAGGGAGGTGCAGCATACAATGGGTTAGTTCTTGTTAGCATCGGAAACCTTGAACCCAGTGAGCTGTGGCTTTGTTCTCATCAGCACAGCTTACAGGTTCAGCTGGAAATAGCCCTGGATCTGCTGACCTGTACTTTCTCTGTGGTGAGAGTCTTTCTTCCTTTCCCTCCCTGTCTCTGATCAGCTTGGTTCTTCAGAAAAGACTTTAGCCTAAAAGTTTAGACAAAAAAAGTTCAGCAGCTTTTACTTCAAGATGTATGTCTTTGGGTAAAAATAAAAGACTTAGAGGAGGATTTTACTTTCATCAGGGAAGTTTTTTGAGGCAGGTGGGAAAGTGGAGAATGGATGAGAGTAGGGGCAGATGCCATGTCTTGGGCCTAAAAGCAATCATTGGGAATGAGTGCAACTCAATAATGATGTCTAAAGCAATTTCTAAGACTCAAGATGAGAGAAGTGCAAAGAGAATATGAAAAGATGAAAAGATATATACGCAAAAGAGGTTAAAGACAATCTGTTCCCCATTTCTCATTTCTTTCCTTAAAAAATCTTTGAGGCTTTTAGATAGCTGGCCGTTCTAAATGTTCTGTGTACAAAGACATAGCCTCTTCTCCAAGGAGTTCCTTTGTCTGAGGCTTGAGGACAGACAGTTTATTACTGTTTTGCTCTAAATTACAGCTTCTTATCTGAATTCATTCATGAAGCAACTTTTGGTTTGAATGTGTTTAATGCTTGTTATCACAACTAATGTCTCATTATTGGCTCAGAAATAATCAAAGTCTTTAAGAGGGTTTCCGCTTGTCAAAGTCATCTGTTCTTTTCATAAACATGAGCTCTGGCTATATGATAGGCACTGATCTCTACTGGCTGTTCTACACCAAATAAAAAAGACAGAAGGCCTGCATTCCTGGAACAAGAGAGAAAAAATATACAAATCAATCAGGAAAGACAGGCCTAAAATGTCAGGTAGCTACTGACTGAAACACAGATTTCTACAGTGAAGAAGTAAAGAAGGTTAAGCAGGTGACTTAGCCATGTGACAAGATTATATTCATTGAGGAGACAAAACTCTGAGTATGTAAGGGTGTTTCTAGAGGTATTTCAATAGAGTGGGAGGTGCCCTCTACATTGCAGTCCCATTCCATGGTGGGCTGCATGCAGACTGAGTAGAAAGGAGAAAGTGAGCTGAGTACCAGCCTTTATTTCTTTACGTTTCCTGAATACATAGTCAATGTTATCAGTTGACTCAAAATTATGCCCCTGTTCCTTCTCCGGATGACAGCCTTTCATCTGTGGGTCACAGTAGACCCTTTCTTTCTTAAACTAAGTCTTTGCAAGTTTTTTGCTTGTTTTGTCATAAGAAAAGTAAGAAAAACAGTAAATAGCTCAAGAGCAGCCATTAAAGAAAATCGAACAGCTGATGCCATGGTCAAGAAGTGGGGCTTTTCCTATTTTCTTTGAGGAGCACAGACCATGCTGGTTCATATGGGGTAGTATGCATGAAGATTTGCTGCAAGAGATGAAGTCAGCCATAGCATGGTCTTGTGTTGGGTCTTGAGGCAATTGGGAGCTACTATATTTCATTCATCTACAGGGATTAAGACATTCCCCAGATTACTAACTGATGGCTATCCTCAGTCACTGTTGCATTTGGAAGCTATCATCAGCATCTAGAATGGGACCCCACAGTAAGTAGTAGGAAGCCATGCTCTAAATAGTATAATGGAACGTTCATTTTTAAAAGTTCCCTTTAGGACACACTTAGTGGATTTTCTGAAGAGGGGAGAGAACAGACGTTACAGCAATGACAAAACTCTAGACAACAAGAGCGTGTGAACTACATGGACATATTTTACACTCTGCAAGGTTTCTGTCCCACCTGGTTCTGCAGCCATTAAGTCCCAAAGAATCACACAGATGTCTACATTAATTATAAACTTATTGGTCTGTTAGTTCAGGCTTCTTATTAACCCTTATAGCTTGTATTAGCCCATAATTCTTGTCTGTGTTAATCACGTGGCTTGGTACCTTTTTCAGTGAGGCAGTCACATCTTGCTATCTTGCTTCCTCTGTGGCTGGGTCATGACTGTAGACTGAATCTTTCCTCTTCCCAGAATTCTTGTTGCCCTGCCTCTATTTTCTGCCTGGTCACCCCGCCTATACTTCCTGCCTGGCTACTGGCCAATCAGCATTTTATTAAAATGCAATTGACAGGGTACAGACCCTTGTCCACAGGCCCCCCCCCCCCCTTTTAAAAACAAAAATTCTGAATTGAATCTTCTTTGGTTAGCTTTTCTCCTGACCATTATCCCTAATATCTCATAACCAACATTCTAAAGAAAGATAAACATCCATAATCCATATTTTTGGGAATGTGGGCATAGTATTCCAGGCTACTTACTGCTGATTGGGGGTCCTGATAATCCTATGGGGACCTAAAGAAAATTTAGAATTATGATCAAGTCCTGACTGGAATATTCTTTGAGGCTTGATCATCTCAGCCAGCAGTCTTTGAACTGTTCTGGAGGTAGAACTCAGACATCTGGGCCATTCCTCCTATCAGAGATTTCTCAGGGGGGTCTTCCTTGATCAAACCTGATTTTTCTTAATTCAGAATGAATCCATAGTCCCTCATTTCCTGTGGAAATAAAAGCAAAACCTCTTCTCCAAAGTAACATATCTTTTGACTTAAAATTTAAAGCCAAAGCATTTTCTTTATGGATTAATCCAGCAGCATTTATAATCTAATGTCTTTTAGCAGCTTTTGCTCCTTCCTCAGTCATCAAACAATTTAAAGACAATACAATAACACACAGTATCCAGACTCTGTATTTTCCATCTTTACATGGCTTTATTTTTAGCTCTATTTCTTTTATTTTTATTTTTAATTTTTGGCTTTTTGAGACAAGGTTTATTTGTGTATTTTTGACTATCCTGGAATTCACTCTGTAGCACAGGTTGTCCTTGAACTTACAGAGATCCACCTGCCTCTGCCTCTTAAGTATTGGGAATAAAAGTGTGTGCCAGCATACTTTGAACTCACAGAGATCTGTTTGCCTCTGCCTCCCAAGTGTTGGGTTTAAAGGTGTGTGCCACCATACCCAATTACTCTCTTTTTTTCTTTTAAGTACTTTATCCTTTTTTCTCCTAAGCCTACACTTTTTTTAAAACACACAGTAAACTATTTTTAGAGGTTTTCTTTGTTTTTGATTCTACCTTTACTGTATAGCTCTCTTTTTCTGACCACAAGTGTCTTTAATTTGCTAAGTGATATGGCTAGGATTAAAGCCATGGCTTTGATGGATGTCCAGATATAGCCATTCCTTAGTTTTTTCTGAGAGTCTAGCCTCATGGCAGAGGTGCTGGCCAGAGCTGTGTTCATTTGCCATACTCTATGGTGTTTTAAGGTCCCTGCTACCCCCAAAAAGTATGCAGTCAGCTTTTCATCAACATTATTTAAGCATTTCATGGCAGGACCTCTTAAAAGACTTGCAAGGTTTTGCAGCTAAAGCTGAGTCAGGAAGCCTCTCTTAAATGAGAGCACTTGCCTCTAGGAAGCAGAGGCCACCTGAGAAAGTGCTGCTATCAAGAAGCCATGCTTAACTCTATTCTTTTCTGCCCAGAATTACTTCCCAAGCTCTCTCAGGCTTTTAAGTGAATTTGGTTAGCCCCATGTTGGGTGCCATTTGTCGACCAAGGTTTCTGTCCCACTCTATTCCACAGCTGTTAAGTCCCAAAGAACCATACAGTGGTCTACATTAATTGTAAACTGTTTGGCCTGTTAGCTCAGGTGTCTTATTAACTCTTATAACATATTAGCCCATAATTCTTGTCTCTGTTAGCCACATGACTTGGTACCTTTTTTGGTGAGGCAATCACATCTTTCTATTTTGCTTCCTCTGTGGCTGGGTCATGACTGCAGACTGAATCTTTCCTCTTCCCAGAATTCTTGTTTCCCCACCTCTACTTCCTGTCTTGTTGCCCCACCTATACTTCTTGCCTGGCTACTGGCCAATCAGCATTTTATTAAAATACAATTGACAGGGTACAGACCATTGACCCACAGCAGTTAAAAACTCCATTATGGATGCTTCTCTGAAGTAAGTTGCTTGTACAATCTACCAGGCATGTGAGCTAGTCTGTCCAGATGCTTTGATCATTACCGTAGATGTGATGGTTTAAAATAAAGGGAGACGTTAGTAGAGGAAGATTTTTGTAATATTCTCTTTTTACTCCACGTGACTATCAAGTTTTATTCAGCTGCAGAACTCCATGAAGTCACACATTAATGATACCATCTCTTGTTCATTTGCATTTTGTATTTCAGTGTTAACTAGGTAAACATCCACTCTCAAGTGAGACTAAATTATTTAAACCTGAAGGGGCCTTGCTGACTCGTATTTCTTATTCACTAGTTGCAGGATGGTGCAGGTGATCAGGGCATTTATATCTTAGGGGCTTTTTAACTCCTCCCCTCAAGAGTCCCTTCTTTTTGTATTAGCTTTTTAAATAAAGACCTTTGCTGAACTCTACCATAATGATGGACTTGCAAAATATCTACATGAAGGTCAATTCCTCATGCTAGCATTGGACATAATGGGACTGAGGTTCTTGTGCAAGTGAAATAGATCTTTCATTTGGTCTCTTAGTCACTGTTCTTGCTGTGAAGAGACAATATGACCAAGGTAATTTATAAAAGAAAGCATTTTATTGAGGATCTGCTTACAGATTCAGAGGGTTAGTTCATGATCATCATGGTGGGGAATAAGGCAGCAAACAGTCATGGTACTGGAGCAGTATCTGAGAGCTCACATCTGATCCACAGGTAGCAATACATAGGTCCCAATTGGGTTCTGGCTTGGACTTTTGAAAGCTCAAAGCTCATCTCTAGCGACACACCTCTTCCAAAAGGTCACATCTCCCAATTCTTCCTAAACTGTCTACCAGTTGAAAACCAAACAATCACACACAGTAGCCTATGGCGACCATTCTCATTCAAACTATCACACTTGGGGGGAAGGAAAACGGGGCAAGTATAAATTCAATAAAAGAGGAGAGAAATTGGTGATTTTGGAATCTTTTCAGTCTTTACTATTGACTTCATAATGTGATCTTACACTGTACTAATCCTGAAGTCTTTTTTAAAAATTTATTGAGCTCTACATTTTTCTCTGCTCCCCTCCCTGCCTCTTCCCTCTCCTTCAGCCATCTCCCAAGGTCCCCATGCTCCCAATTTACTCAGGAGATATTGTCTTTTTCTACTACCCATGTAGATTACAGCTATATATGTCTCTCTTAGGGTCCTCATTGTTGTCTAGGTTCTCTGGGATTGTTATTTGTGGGCTGGCTTTCTTTGCTTTTTGTTTAAAACCATTTATGAGTGAGTATGGCCCTTAATTTTAGCTGTGTTTCCTCATATCCCTCCTGCATCCCCACCTTGTCTCTCCTTCTCTAATTGATCCTCTCATTCCAGTTCCCTCACCTTCATCCATTCATCACTATTTCTTTAGTTTTTATTGATATTTATTGAGCTTTACATTTTTCTCTGCTCCCCTCCCCTGTCAACCTCCCCCCAAGGTCCCCATGCTCCCAGTTTACTCAGAAAATCTTGTCTTTTTCTACTTCCCATGTAGATTAGATCTATGTAAGTCTCTCTTAGTATCCTCACTGTTGTCTAAGTTCTTTAGGGTTATGAATTTTAGGCTGGTTTTCTTTGCTTTATATTTAAAAACCATTTATGAGTGAGTACATGTATTTCTGTGTCTGGGTTATCTCACTCAAAATAATGTTTTCTAGCTCCATCCATTTTCCTGCAAAATTCAAGACTTTGTTATTTTTTTCTGCTATGTAAGTACTCCATTGTATAAATGTATCATATTTTTCCTTATCCATTCTTTGGTCGAGGGGCATTTAGGTAGTTTCCAGATTCTGGCTATGACAAACAATGATGCTACGAACATAGTTGAACACATGTCCTTGTGACATGATTGAGCATCCTTTGCATATATACCCAAAAGTGGTATTACTGGGTCTTGAGGAAGGTTGTTCTTAATTTTCTGAGAAATTGCCACACTGACATCCAAAGGGGTTGTACCAGTTTGCATTCTCACCAGCAATGCAGAAGTGTTCCCTTTCCCCCACAACCTCTCCAGCATAAGTTATCACCAGTGTTTTTGATCTTGGCCATTCTTTCAGGTGTAAGATGGAATCTCAGAGTTGTTTTGATTTGCATTTCTCTGATGACTAAGGATGTTGAACATTTCCTTAAGTGTCTTTCAACCATTTTAGATTTTTATATTGAGAGTTCTCTGTTTGGGTCTGTAATCCATTTTTTTATTGGATTATTTGTTCTTTTGATGACCAATTTCTTGAGTTCTTTGTGTAAGTTGGAGATCAGACCTCTGTCTGATGTGGGGTTAGTGCAGATCTTTTCCCATTTTGTAGGCTGTTCTTTTGTCTTGTTGACCATGTCCTTTGCTTTACGGAAGCTTTTCAGAGAAAACGCAATGCTTTTAAAGATAACAATTCTAAGCAATCAAGTCACAGTGAGTATATTGCTACTATTTTGTTGATCTATACCTAAAAATACACTTTGCAAGGCTTGCCAACATTTGCTTGGCATTCAGAAAAAGGTACTTGGAGGGGCAAGTTGAGTACTAGTAATGTTTGTGGTGCTGAGGAAGACAATTTTTAGATGAATGATTCAGCTCTCTTTTCAATTTAAACACTTTAAATTTTGTTTTTGAATGTAGAGGTGTTTAGGACCTCTCCTTACCTTCTAATTCTCTGTGACGATCCAAATCATTAAGTGTCAGCCAATCAACGTAAGAGCAGTCTCAGACAGGATTACTTTCCTGTTTCAGCCTCCACAACAAATTGTTCAAAAAAGCTTGAGAAAAGGGGGCATGGAGACTGCTTTCCACTCAATAAGAACAGAGATCCCAGTCTCTGTTTTCCAGGCTCACAGCAGTTGCCTGCTGCAAATGCATCTTGCTGTAACAGGACACTGTGAACAAAGATGTTTTACCATACACATCTAGGCAAATATTACACCACAGGGCTTGTATTAATTGCCTTCCAAATCATATGCTCTGCTTAATCAAATGGATTACCCTTGTGAAAATTGTTTTCCCTAATAAACTCAGTGTAGCCGTATTTCATTTTCTTTCTAGGATTTATTCTAGGCACCCGGCCTAATTAGCCACACCAACATTTAATATATTAAAAACAGTCTTGAATCGGGCTGGAGAGATGGCTCAGAGGTTAAGAGCATTGCCTGTTCTTCCAAAGGTCCTGAGTTCAATTCCCAGCAACCACATGGTGGCTCACAACCATCTGTAATGAGGTCTTGTGCCCTCTTCTGGCCTTTGGGCATACAGACAGAATATTGTATACATAATAAAAACAGTCTTGATTTCCTGGTGTTGAAACATGAATGTGGAGAACAATGGAGGTTTTTCTGAGAACTATTTATATTTTTTGTTCATTTGAATACAATTTGGTAGGTTCTAGGAATGTGTTTTGTATCTATACTTTTGATTTTAAAGTTTATTCCTTGAGTTTATTAACTGTTCACCTTGCCAGTTACATAGAGGATCTCAAATGAATGAAAAACAGAAGCAGGATGTTTCACTTCAATTTTCACACAGTGAAACAAAAAGCAGGTTTTTGTTTGTTTGTTTTGTTTTGTTTTTACTTCTATAGGAACAGAACTTGGAGCATGAAACCTCTGTGTTTGAATAATATTAAAGTTAATTTCTGATCTTATAAAATTTATAAGCATCAGTGACACAGTTTCCAGTGGTAAAAGACACACTGGCATGCTGGGCAGTGGTGGTGCACTCCTTTAGTCCCAGCACTCGGGAGGCAGAGGCAGGCAGATCTCTGTGAGTTCGAGGCTAGCCTGGTTTACAAGAGCTAGTTCCAGAACAGACTCCAAAGCTACAGAGAAACCCTGTCTTGAAAAATCAATCAATCAATCAATCAATCAATCAATAGAGTTGCACTGTCAGCCAGCCCAGCATTTATTGCAGTATAGTGAGTATAACACTCATCTTTAAGCAATTCTAAGTGTCCATAAGAGAAACATGGATTTGGGTATCCAAGTTTTTGCTACCTTTGAGAAATCTTGTTACTCTTGTTGTAACACAGAGCATACTTCTTTTGCACAGCTGTTTCAAAACACAGAGAAGAAAAGTTATGAAAATTATGACTTCAAATCTCAGGATGCGAGGAATGGACTAGAATCCTTCTTTAACTGCCCCCAAATAAACCTTTTTCTACTTAACTCCCAAGGTCAGTAGATTTCTGAACACTATTTCTATGTCTAGTCCCAGCGTTGTCTTTGTTTTAAAGCAAACTGGGTTTATAACCTTGCAGAGTTTCACGTGTTGAAAGTATCACACTGACTTTGACATAGTAGAAAATAAAACCAATCAATATGGCCCCATGGAAAGACTCTGAGAGAGCTTGGGACATTGGACTTTTAAAGTTTTGTTGACTGAAAGAGTAAGCCCTTCCTCATTATCTCTGGGCTTAGTCTCCTTGTTTCTGAAGACTATGAAGTCTGTGCCAAGGGAAAAACCTCACAAAGATTGGCATGGTTGCTGGGCAGCCATCTCAACTTACTGTTTTTCAGACCTATCACTAGACTAAAACCCATGAGCTATCCATGCAGGTGGGGTAGCAAACACAACACATGAAATGGTTCTGCACATGGTAAGACAGCTGCATTATTTTTCAGTTTATAGTGACAGAATCATGGAGCACATCTACAAAAACTGATCCTTAAAATAATCAGAACAGTGTGCAGAAAGTGCAATCTTGGGTTGTGCTTAATGTAGATGAACTAAACAGGGACTGTGGGTCTGATGCTCTACTATCTCAGCTAAAATGCCTCTGAGTTTATCTGGCCTGTTTATTAAAACTTCGGCCATCAAATGTTATATGGTAATTGAAGCAGAAATCTTGGATGTTCAGTAGAACAAGATAGTATCGATGGCTAAGGGAGATTGAATTTAAGAGTATATATGTAATGTAAAATTTCTGTGTGCAACACTGAACTTTATTTGGAAAAAAGACTAGATACGGTCTTCCCCAAGTTGTAGGAAATGAAAACACGTCCTTATCTGAAGCCGTAAGAAATGTTATAAGTGAGCCCTGCATCTTGGAGCTGCCTGGGGTGGTTCTTCCTTCTAGGTCAAGGTTGTAAGTAGTAAAGTTGCCGACAAATTGGACAGTCTTGAGTTCAGAGGAGGGAATGACATGATCCCAGGGTTGCAGGGCTCGAAAGGTGTCAGTTAATTGACAGAAATAAGATGAATGTATTTTTCTTACTGGACAGTGGAGCACAGCAATCATCAGACTTTGACTGTAAAAAGAGACCCTGGATCATTCATATGTGTGAGAGTGAAATATTTCTTCAGCCCTTTGCAGTCACACTCTGTAGTAGTAAGAGCGGCGGGGCTGCGTCCCCAGCACCCCAGCTGCCTGTTAGCTTATGCCCGAAATAACAACACACAAACTGTATTCATTTAAACACTGCTTGGCCCATTTCTATCTAGCGTCTTCTAGGCTAATTCTCACATATTAATTTAGCCCATTTCTAATCATCTGTGTTGCACCCCAAGGTGCGCTTACCGGGAAGATTCTAGCCTACATCCATCCTGGGTCAGAGCTGAATCGCATCTGCCCGGGAGCTGGGAGCATGGCGTCTCTGTCTGAGGCGTCTTACCTCACTTCCTCTTCCTCCCAGCATTCTGTTCTGTTTACTCCACCCACCTATGTTCTAAGCTATGAGCCCAAGCAGTTTGTTTATTACTTAACCAATGAAATCAACAGATTGATATATGACACTCCCACATCAACACTCCAGTTTAAGTCCACCTCTCTAGGTCTTAGAACCAGAGTCTGATTGGACCGTTACAGTAATGTTATGTCCTTTCAATTGCCAGACATGAGTCAGTTTCTAGGCCCAGAATCCCTTGCATGAATGTGAGGCAGGAGTCCCTTGAAAGAGTACCTTAACACAGCTAGCCTTTTATTCTGAAATCTTAGCATTCTTCAAAAGAATCTATTCATATTTTAGCAGAATAGTAAATTTAAAAAGTAGAAACCATTAGTATTTTAGGAAAATTAATGGAAAGCAGTCCTGTAACTGACACTCAGGTGCCATTGTGACCCCTTAGTGACAACATTAATTGTGCAGTTCAGGAGAACAGAAGCTAATTTTAATGTCTGTTGTTTTCTTCAGTTTCTTTTTAGTGTTTAAGCTTTTCTTTGCAGAGATCTTCTTCTGTCCTGGTTTACGTTTATTCCTGGGTAATGTTCTGATGCAATTACCATGAGATATTTCCCCCATTTTCTTTCTCAGCAAGTTTGTTATTGGTATGTGTTACTGATTTTTATGTGTTACTGAAAGTGCTTATCAAAGTTAAAAGTTTTCTGGCGGTGTCCACATAAAGTATAAAACCATGTTGTCTGCGAATGGGGATGATTTGAGCTCTTCTTTTTCTTATCTGTAACTCTTTTATGCATTTTTCTTGTCTTGCTCTCAGTATGACTTTGAGCACTATACTGAATAAAACCAGAGTGTGAACCCTTTATTTTCATTTTCAAAATTTCTGTTCGGTTATTTTTTTAGTGTCTCAATTTCATTACTGAAGTTTTCCTCCAAGTTTTTCATTTCTTCTCTAAGTTATTGAGTGTTTTGTTCAGTTTGATAAACTTCTAGTCTAGTTTCTGAAATGATTTCTTATCTCATCCTTCTGCTTCTGAGTCTTCTGTATGATTATTGATCCTTTTTTAAAGTAGGACTCTGAATTCTTTCTCTAGCATTTCAGCCACTTTACTGTCTTTAATTTCTATTGCCAGGAAGTTGTGAGTCTGTGACCTTGTCATGGCAGGACGCATTGCATTCTTCACAGTCCTTCATTGTGTTCTGTGCATCTGTGGAGATGGACATGTTTTCCAGTTTCTCACCTTTGTCTAGTTTTATGTGCGTGCACTTGGAGGATTGTGTTTACTGGAACCCATCCCAGCATTTTCAGCATTGACTTGATCAAAGGTACCTATGAAGTGCACTGTGTCCTAATAAGTCTCAGGGATAGTTGCACTGGGATATTGAATGGGGAAAGTGTACTTTTTATCATTTCTAAGATCTAAGGTATCAATATTTAAATATAAAATTGAAGAAGGAATGGGGAGGTGGAAAGAAGCATTGAAAGATTTTTGAGAAGGAAACTGTACACCTGGAGATGTAAGTATGTTTTTTAGGTGTAGAAAAGAAAAGGATAGTTACAAAACTCTCTTGAGTTCAGATTAAAGTTTAAAACACATCAGCTTCACACTGAACTAAAAATTCAATAACCAAAAATTAAAGATATAGAAAAACAACTAAAGTGTTAAGCAATAGCACAAAATAGGAGGTATTATTTTGCTTTTAGTCAATTTTCCTTCCCTACTGGGATGATACTGTTTCTTTTTCTATTTGCATAATCATGCATATCAGTCTCCATAGGTGCCCTGGTCAGGGAGCTGTTAATCTGGGTAGTTTAGCCAGTTGAGCCAGTGTTCCCTTTAAGTGAGAGAGATTTCTGTGACTATAGACTGTTTTCTGTCAGAATTACCCATCCAGAGCCCTCCTGCTTTCCCTCTGCCCACAACAAGTTACAATATTGCCCCTAGTGAATTAGGAATTGAACTTTCTCAGAGACAGGGTCTTCTACAATTCAAGAACTGGAGTGACAGGAAAAAAATCCACAAACCTGTGTGAGCATGGCTGTGTCCCAGTGAGTGCTGCACTGGGTTCCACAGCTCACTTTCAGTGGTTCTGTGTAACAATATCTTGTATCTTGTCCCTCCAAGAGGCAGGAGTTGGGCAATCATTTTCTCTGGTTGAGTGTCAGAAGTTCACCCCATTTCTGTTACACACTTTGGTAACAGATGGCTGTTCACTTGGACAAACAAATAATAATGGTCAGAAAGATAGCCACAATGGTGGTGCCTCAATGGTAGTAAGAGTAATTGGTGGCACCCTTGATATAGCCCATACCCTAATATCTTATTTCGATATGAACTTAATCAAATATATAAATTGTTTTCCGTTCCTTCTTCTGTTCTACCTAATTTATGCTGTAGAACACCACGTAAAGAAGACCATGTTGACCTGCTGGCTTGTGCAGATTGTCTTTTAGCTTCTGAGTCAGGACGTGGCAGTTTTGTGATGGGGACGGGAGGAAGCCTTACCTGCAGGTC
The DNA here is from genome assembly GCF_037038515.1 of Microtus pennsylvanicus. NCBI lineage: Eukaryota > Metazoa > Chordata > Mammalia > Rodentia > Cricetidae > Microtus > Microtus pennsylvanicus. The sequence goes on along the minus strand of NC_134600.1, from coordinate 24,586,922 downwards.
ACCAGTATGATGACAATTGGAAGTGTTCAATCAGAACACATATTGCGGTGTCATCATTGATTTAACTTTGTCTTTGCAGATTCCGGTGCATATTGCTCCACCTCTTTCTATAGTGAACATTTCTCCTTCATGCCATGGGCTCCATTGACTGACATAATGACTGGGCTTACTGACAGGTGAAGAGTCGATCGCCATCAATAAGTTTCTTTCTCCGGCTCTTCCTTTATTCAATAGATCCAATTGTTAAATTCTCTTCTTTAGATAATTTAGAATCTGTCCTCTCACACAGTGGGTAAAGCTTTTTTGCTAAAATAAATTTCTTATTGATAGTACTCAGCTCTCTGGCTCTCCTAAATACTGCTCATCCTAATATTAACTGTTATTTTCTCCCTTAGTCTCAACTGTATTATTATTATTATTTTTACTTTTAATTTTGTGATGGAGAAGTGAAAAAAATGTGGTTGGTAGGCAGAGTTAAACAAGACCCTTTACATTTATATGAACATTTCTACATTGTCAGTGTCATTATTTTAGGTTTTCTCTGTCTGAGGTCTCAAATGTTATGCTGCTGTACTGACCTCCCAGGCAAGATGTTCTTAATGGGCTTAATGGTCATGAAACTGTTACGGAGCAACTACTTGCTGATTGGATTTTAGGACTACTTCACAGGAGCAGATAGCACACTTGATTCTGCTCAAGAGCCCATGGCTGTGAAGTCATGGAATTCTGTGTGTATGCTTATTCTGTGAAATGCTTGTGCTGTCAAATCTTCCTCTAAACATCCCGTTTCTACCCACAGAGTCAGGCTGCTCTCAGCTGTGATTGGAGAAACTTCTTTTCGCAGTGAAAAACAATTGACAGAGAGGTGAATTAGTTGAAGAGGTGAGAATGAGTGCTCAGCCCTAAATAAGGCATCTGCATTAACTACTCTGCCTCATGGCATCTCAGGGAACATCTGGATGATGAAGTGAGAAGAATGCAGGAGTCAGGGGTGCTGTTAAGTGCGCCTTCCAGATGCGCTGTGGTTGTCACAGCCAGGAACACACAACGACTGCAGTCACAGGCGGAGGGGAAATCCTGGTTAGATGGGTGGATGATCTCTAGACCCACCACGTGTGGAGCTGCTTTGCCAGAGGACAGCTTCTGGAGGAAGTTTTCTCTTTATTGAGGGTATGGCAATTGATCGGATTCTCATGCCCTGCATGGTTTCTCATACTCATGTGCATATGGACAATGCTAACTAGATATAGTAGATTATTTTAAAAAGCCAAGTTATGGGGAGGGAAAATGGTAATAGATGATCATATTTCATTGTATGTGTGTATGAAAATTTCAAAAATAAATATTTAAATGTATTTTAAATATTATATCAAGATACTGGTTTAAACTGAGAAAAATATCTTTGGGTTTATAAAAGATTCAGCATTTATTACCAAGAGACTTGAATTGGCTTTTTACTATTTTCATCCCTTATCTGCTAAGCCAAAGCATGATCCTGAACAAAATTCAAAATAGATAGAGTTTTTTTTTCCTTTGTCTGATCTCCAGCTGTGGGCCATAATTTTGTTTTTTTAGCAATGCTGCTGACTTTTGGGTGAACCTGTATCTTCTGTGCATGTTTTTTGAGGATTGGCATTAACAGTCGAATACGTCAAGCTTTTGGGGAGAAAACTTCAGCTCCGCTGTCCACTGTATTGAGTTTTGTAGTTGAGCTTCTATAACATTTTAAACTTTGGTTATGTTTCCGATCACTTTCATTATGCCTACAGCATCGTGTTTTTGTTAGACCATGGACCACACTTTAGAAATAAAGATGAAGAGGGAGAGTTTTTGTCCAGGTCTACCTACAGTTGGTTTAAAGCATCACATTCCAGAATTATTGCATTTGCCAGTGAGTAATGTACTCTCTGCTTTGTCATGCATCTTGGAAGAACTCTAATGAAAACGTACCAATTGGGATCTTGCAGGAGACTTCCAGGAAGATTCCTGGCTGCGGAACTGACTTTTGACTTAGGATGAGGGCCTGTGCATTTCTCTGCCATCAAAGTGTGGGCTACACAGAAGGTACTGAGCAAAGGTTCAGTGCTGGGGTCCTGATGAGGGCCAAAGCTGTGATGAATTGTGTATCATGATGGCACATTTGCACAGTACCTATGCTTTGTGCTGTCTGCCTATGGTGTGGACCTCTCCTATATACGCAAAATGTAATATGAAGAAAGAAAGCTTCATGTTGCATGAGTGGTATTTTTTTGTGATACAGATAAAAAATTAAGGAGATTTCCTTGTTTCTTTAAAGCTAAAAATTGAGACCATTATTAAGAAGTCAGAAATTGCTGTATTTTTTTTTCTAAAAGGAAAATGTGTCTTTTTCACATTTGAAATGGAAGCCATTCAAAAGACAGAAGGATGGACGAGGGGCATTGCTTACTTGAGCTCCGGCCTGGGATGGTGAACCTGCCATTTAATGTTGTTTTCAACTAACCATTTACTATGAGCACCTGTCTGGCATGTAACTGAGCTAAAAAAAAAATAAATGTAAAATGAAACCATAATAGTGGCCAGTAATGTTTATTAAATGGTGAAGGACTTAAAAGTAATATATTCAAAAGGTCAAGTCATAAAGTTTCTAAATTTGACAGTTCACTTAAGAGGATAATGCAGTCTTCAGACAGCTGCCAACGGTCGAAGAATTTTTATCACGGACTAATCTTACCCTATGATTTAGGAGATGCCAAGGATTACATGCGGCTTAAGTCAGGCTGGCTTCCATTACTTTATCTTCTGTATCCTCTTTTAAGTATTTTGCGGCCATCACATGTTACATAAATATTCCCAGGGTATAATCAGTCAGGCAGCCCGTTGTGTCCTTTTGGCTGACTGTCAGAGCATTCAGAGTATAAGGAAGCATTTATGGAGAAGGGTAAGGTTATGCATTGCTGGAAATATAAAAAAAAGGGTTTGTGATAAAATACGTTTCATTATTCTGATAAATACCATTTCTCAAATTGCAGATGGAGGGCTTTATCGTATCTGGCATCTATAGGATTGTGGAAACATAGCTCTGGCTAGCCTTTCAGGAACAACAAATGGAAAACTAAAGCCATCTTTTCTCTCCATTCCAATTCTAATGTGTGAATTCTTTTACATTGTATTAGTATTCCAAAAATTAGTCTCTCTCTCTCTCCCTTTGAAAATAAGCCATGATTGTAACAGCTGTTTTACACATGGCTTTTCTCTGTTTCACATACATGTGCATGCTGTGTATGTACCCATTCCCATCTAGTCTCCTCTCCATTTTTCTTTAAAAAAAATCCTACAGTAATCTCCACTGATGTTTGTTTTCATGAATATAATAAAATGAAATCTGAGCTAGTATGGATCTGATTGATACAATATGAACTTACTGAATCCACTTTAAAATTCAAATAACTTCAAAGGTAGACAGAAGTCCATCTATGGATTTGTAAATCAACTTTTAAGAATCTACACAGTTATTCTGAAAAATGTAAAAGGAAACTCGCAGGAGCTGTTTATGAAGTCAGAGTTAAAATGCCTCTTTGGGATAAGGGTCAATAATATAAGTAAAATTGGAACTACATAAAACTTGAGGGAGTTTGGGAAGGAATTCTACACACACACAGACACACAGACATACACACACACACACACACCAAAAACAAAAACAGAGTTTAATGCAGCTTCTTGCTCTGTTTGTTGTTGGTATGCTGCAGCTCCTTTAAGAGAGGCTTCCTGACTTAGTGGTAGCAGCAAAAACTACACACCTCCTTTAAGAAAGCTTTTTGGCTCACCAGCACAAAAGGCTCTGACTCTTCAGGAGGTCATGCTAAGGAAAATTTAAGTGGGTTCTGTGAGCAGAGTGCTACAACTTGCTTAATGGCAATATAGACCTACTGTGTGACCATAAATGGAGCAATGTACATGGCTCTCAGAGGCAGTGAACATGCCTCCACCCTGTTGGACTGGGCAGAGCCACAAGACAAAGTAGCCTTAGTCCTAGTAAGGCTGCTTAGCATTTTAAGAAGCACTCCTGGACAGAGAAGGATTTCAGATACACAATAGGACTGATTCAGACATAAAAGACCTCTAAATGAGACACCCTGTGTTTAAAAAATGTATGTAGGCTTGGAAGAGAGAAGAAAAGAGTAAAGAGACAGTAGATGTAATATAAAAGAGTACAAACAGTCATAGATTAAAGGAGTAAAGATAATAAAATACATATTAAACTTATAGAAAAAGTAATAGATTAAGAAAAATAAGACATGTAAAGATGGAATATACATAGAGAATCCAGATAATGCATATTATTGTGTTTCCTTTGAATTTTTTGACTGTGAAGGAGTTAAGTACAGAGCTATGTTTCATTGTATGGGCTGCTAAGCCAAACCAGCACAGATATTTTAAAGGTATCATGACTTCAGAATTTGGGTCTTAGGATTTATTGCTTTTGAAAAGAGGTCCTTCTTTTTGTTTCCACAGAGGATGAGAACCATTGGAATCCTTCCAGACTAATGTGGTTTGATGGACAAAGACCCCCTGAAGAGTCACCGTAAATAGCCCCCAAATTTTCTTCACCCAACAAAAATCAGGAAGCTGTTTGGAGAGAAATACACCCAAATTTCCAAATATTGTTCATAAATGTTTGGTTACATTTAAAGTGGGATATGCTATAGACATTTGCATTGGTATGGATCTTGGTTTGTTGATACAAATTTTAGGTGAATTTTGTTATATGTGTATTTCTGCTCTTGATTAAGCTATTGTGTTTGTGCAGTTCATTTTAAAATGTAATGTATAATTAAGAAATACAGGTTAACAGATAGTCATCTATGATACATTATAGTAGTCATATTAGTTAGGTTTTCTAGATATCTAGAGATATATTTCAGTTAGATAGGTATTCATCAAATCTTTCAGAGACCTTCAGAATATGGCATTTAAAATATTTTAATAACATAGAAATTTTCATGATATGAGGCACATTTGCTCCTGGCAACACCAATCTTCAAGAGGATGATGGTCATCGAACAGGCTTCTTATGGAGTCTGTTCACCATTTGGGCAAGAAACTACTTTTGCCTGAATTGCCTTACTGGACTTGCAGGACCCACAGAGAAATGACTGCTGAAGTTGCCTAAAGAAGGTGAGACAGTCCTTTAAGGTTTTTGCTTCATGAAAGAGTCTGCCAGACATTCTGCAGGACACAGAAGTGTCTGACAATATAGATGGTACTGTCTTTCAAATTTCCTGCTTCATGGAAAAGTCGGCCGGGTACTATGGGCCTGTGGACTGAAGGTTGGATGCACCAATGTTACAGAAAAACTTCGGGTGATTGTCTAGGCAGTGAGATGTCTCTGTTAATTCTAGAGTTTTGGAAGTTGCTTACAATGTACTTCCTGTTTACTTAGGTAATATTATATTCTTTTGGATTCTTTGATGGAGTTGAATAATAGTTACAATTACAGTTTTCCTTAGTTATAATAAAAGATAAACTAGATATAAATATTATAATTATAGTTCTTGCTTGATACCTGTTTTTTATGTGTAATTTTACTATGTGAGAGTTAAAACCTTCCTTTTTTAAACAGAAAAGGGAAAATAGTGTGGGAAGTCCTTCTGTTTATTTGTTGTTTTTATTGGTTAATGAATAAAGAAGCTTCCTTGGCTTGTGATAGGGCAGAGTAGAGCTAGGTGGGAAACACTAAACTGAATGCTGGGAAAAAGAAGGCAGAGTGAAGAGAAGCCACATAGCTGCCACCAGGGACAGATATACCAGAACCTTGCCAGTAAGTCACAGCCATGTGACGATACATAGATTAAAAGAAATGCGTTAAATTAAGGTATAAGAGTAAGCAAGAAATATGCTTCAGCTATTGGTCAAACAGTATTGCAATTAATATATTTTCTGAGTGATTATTTTGGATCAGAGCATCTGGGAACAAACAAGCAGCCTCCACCAATAATTAGTATATAGTTTGTAGTATGTTTTGCAATAGTAAATTATGCTGGATACTGTGTTTTATAAGTTGGGGGCTCAGAGTTATAAAGCACTTGCTGCACAAACACAAAAGCCTGCATTCAGATCCCAGAACTCATGCCACCCATGAAGCTGCAACCCTGGTGCCATGGGAGCTGGAGACAGGAAACTTGCAGGGCGCGGTTGACTGACAGCTGAACTCCACGTTTAGGGCTGGACAGATTTGCCTCTGGTTCCAGAGAGCCTTCATTATTGTTATCTGCCCAGTCTCTCAGCACCGATTGCTGGAGGTGCATTGTGAGCACCTTATAAAGATCCACCCAAAGGGTTGTCAGGTGATGCATCCCAGGAGTGGAAAGAACAAACTTCCTATGAGAGCCTGAGGAGTTTGTGCCGCCCACGGGAAAAGGAGCGAATGTAGGTACTTATGTAAATTTTGTTCGGCCCCTCTTCGTAGAGGAAAATGTTTTAGACAGCACCATTCATTTACTACTATGTACAAGGATGCACAAAACATAGGCTAATACTGATACCATGTGTTTGTCCTCTAGGCATAGCAAGTGGGGCTGCATACTGTACGTTCAAAGTCTCTATCTATGTTCAGAGATATGATGTAAGAAATGTCAATGAGAAGACACAACTTTCCCATCTATTTGGTTTTTTGTATATATGTTTATTATAAGGAAATGTTGCCTTATAGAAAACATCAAACTTATGGAAAAGTTTCTAAACCGTTTCCAGTGTTTTCCACTATTTCCTTCAACTTTATTTTCTTTGACTGAGTCTTCATGTATCAGTGATTTTCTAATTCTAATTTTGATAGAAAGAATAACTATTAATTTGGCTTTACTCTAGGAAACAGAAAAACTTTAATGTAAATACCTGTATTTATTTTTGAAGCTGATGAGTTTATTAGCAATTCTCTAGAAATATACTAAACTGTAGCCAAAAGCAGATGTCACTTGCATTCTTTCCTGTCTTCTTAGCAGTAGTACAAAGCAGCATAAATGCTTGAGTTTATTGAGTTTATGAGAGGCAGGAAAATGTAATGTGGGAAAAGGAAAGGAAGGGGGCAGAGTGACCTGCAGTAGGGTGGCTCCTCCATGGTCAAGGTCAGAAATGCCTGCCCTTAAGCCCCAAGCATCTGTGGCAGATGTTGAGCTAGGCTTGCCTTCCATATTTCTAGCACTGAATGAAACCATATAGGCCAGTCTTGCTTTCTGGTCATAAATGTTGACCAGGGAGGCACACTGTATATTATTTTGAGAAAAAAGACACTGTGCCAAAGTGAGCAATGTTCTTGATAAAACCCATAAACTTCATTGAGGCTTTTTTTCCTTATCACCCGTGCAACCTATAGGTCTCGAAAAGCAATTCTGTCACATCAATTTATAGAGGCCAAGTGATGCCGTATAGGTAGACTGCTCCCTTGGATGGCCCATTTTAACTTAGTGATAAATTTTAAAACTCCTAGAGGAGAGAATAGATGGCTCATGTTTGGAGAAGCCTAGCATAAATATTGTTTTCCATTCAAGTTCTTGATAGATCACAGGTTGCCGTGAATTTGGGGTTTTGCTCACCAAATGTTCTGAAGTGATGTTCTTTCTTTTGAAGCATTGCTAATCATGCACGTGGTTGCTTGCTCTAACACACAGCCACCCTGAGTATAAGAGACTTCATTCTTGCCATGTGGTTGAGATGGCATTGTGGTAGACAATGCTTTCCTTTAGGCATGTCCTGGAGCTGTACTGACAAATCAATGATTAGTGGAAATCTTAAGTTTCATGTCATAAACTATGTATGTAGAAGTTTAATATTAATTTTTTTAACAAGTATGACTTAACATCTCCTGTAGCTGTTTTCAAAACTATTCTCAACAGAACTTCCTTCTGAGTTCCCATTTTTCTTCTCATACTTAAGCCTGTCTTAATTTTTTTTTAAAAAAAAAACATTTTCTCTGCTACTGCTTCATATAAAAAAATTAAAACGTTTTTATGTTAAAATAAGGTACAGTTTTATACCTCATACATTGAAATTCACAGTTTCAGTGGATGGCTTTGGTAAATACTTTCATGTATACAGGCACCTTCACCAGAGTCAAAGCATAGGCTAGCCCTATCACCTCTAATGCTTTACATCCCCCCACGATGTCCATCCCCCACGATGTCCATCCCCCTTCTCACCCATAGCCCTGGTGATCACTGATCTGTTTACCATCTCTATCATTCTTCCCTTTGCAGAATGTTCTGTGAATGTACAGGGTGTGATTGTGTTGAGTGGTTTCCTTCACCTAGGTTAGTGAACTGGTGACTCATGGCTTCCGCTGCATGTATCAAAACTTTGTTCCCTTTCATGGCTAATCATCATCCTATAATTTGTTTACCTGTTCCACATGCGAGGGAAAATCGAATTTCTTTTTATTTTTTGCTATTAAGAATGGACCCAAATAGAAAGTATCTGTGCACAAATTTGCATATGGTTATGCTTTATTTCACAAATTGATGTGCCTTTTTAGAATTAATGACATCTTCAAGTCATTACATATACAGGTGTAATACGGGTGTAACGAGTTTCCAAGAGTGTGCTGCCAGGCTCCGCCTCCCATCTTCTGTGCTGGTCATGTCATCCGTTATACTGTTTTTATGATAAGATCCCACCAGACATTATTGTCACATTTGCTTTGGGTAACTGGTGATGTTTTATATCATTTATTTGAAACTAGAGTATTATATTAATTTCACTTGTCATTTTTACTTCTCAATTCTTTGTGTTTATCAAAGTTTCTATTATTTTACTTGGGGGAAATGCACTTCATCTGTCATGTATAAATCTCTCTGCTAGTAGTAAATTCTGGCTTTATTTATTTGGAATATATTTTTCTTTATTTTATAGCTTCTACAATAAGATATTGTAGGGCATTCCTGTTTATGCAATTCCATTCATAGTTTTTTTCAAAACTATAAAATTTCACTCTGTTATGTAGAAAATATTTTACACAAGCAATCATTAGTTTGCCAAAGTAGTTGACTTCTAAAATGTTTAGCATAGGACTCCAAGAAATTGAGTGATTATTGGCTCTAGGGCCACGGAAGCAGGGCCAAATTGAAAACCGAGTTTGGGGCTGTCCTCTTCTGCAATTCAGACCCCGTGGGAAATGTGAGGCTAGGAGTTGCTGGGTATAGAAGTCCTTTGGCTCAGCGGTTAGGAGCATTGCCTACTCTTTCAAAGGTCCTGAGTTCAATTCCCAGCAACCACATGGTGGCTCACAACCATCTGTAATGAGGCCTGGTGCCCTCTTCTGGCCTGCAGGGGTACGTGTAGGCAGAATATTGTATACATAATAAATAAATAAATTAAAAAAAAGAAGTCCTTGATGACATACAGGAATGAAACTGATGTGCAGGAAGCTCACACATGTCAAAGAAACTGTTGGAGAGTAAGCAACTTTGGACCTGCAGCCTGCCACGGAGCAGCAGGGAGAAAAGCCCAAAGAACAAGGAGAGGAAGCTCCTACCTCTCACCTCTGTGCTCACCATTGATAAAGCCCAGAATTGTGCAGTTAACAGCAGAGAAATGTTTGTACACTCCAGGATTATTTCAAATGTAAGACAAACAGTTGTGGGTTTGGAGGTAGAAGGCAATAGAGTAATAACCAGTGCACATGCCAAGATGGACCACATGCAGAATGCGTGCCCAGGTACTGAGTGAGACATTCGGTGAAGTTCATATTCATTTTTTTATTATTGCTTGAATCAATGAGAACAGACTAGATTGACCTCCTGTGACAACTTCAGGAAGAGTCTTTCCTTGCCCTTTTAGGAATCCATTGGCCCCGGGCCTCACAATAATCTCAGCATCTGTCTTCTCATGGCTGATAAGCATCTTCCTGTATCCTTGTTTCCTTACAGGCCACCAGGTTTTATATTTGGGGCCCATCTGAAATACAGTTCAAACTGATTTTGTCTGTAAAACCTTCCATTCCACGTAAATCATCTTCCAAAGCCCTGGGTTAAAACAGGTTTTTAAAAAGATACTGTTCAACCCCAAATGGCCATTATGAAGGTCCAAGTAAAGTAGCATATGCTAATGATAAACAATTGGAAAATTATAGCCATAGTTGAGGAAAAGTCAACAACAAATATGTGAACCCTGTAAAGGAGAATTTATTAAGCTTTGCTGGGAGAAGTTAAGGGAGGCACAAGTAAGTGGAAAGATTTACCATGCTGTTACACTGGGAAATTAAAATTTTATATCAGCTTGCCTCTACTTCTATATGTTCAATTTCATCACAATAAAATTTCCTAACGGTTGGGGTTTGAAGTGATGTCTCATTGGTTAAAGAATAGTCTACTTTCCAGAAGGCTCAGGTTCTATTCCCAGGCTCCACATGACTGATTACAGCCATCTATTCCTCAACTCCCAGGTGTCTAGGGTCCTCTTCTGACAACAGGCATGCATGCAATGCATGTGTGCACATGCACACTCACACACACACACATATATGTGCAAGCAAAATATCCATACATATAAAGATAAGTCTTTTAAAAAGTTTTGAGAATCAGTTTTTTTTATTTGTAGAAATCAATCAGTTTACATTGAAATACCAGAAATATAGTATAACAATAGCATTTTTTATGATTAAAAAATATTGGTGACATCATTTATGTATGAAATCAATTTACTATATTTAAGGTTATGGCAATTGAAGAGGCTTCTTTTTATCAATGGAACAGAATAATGACAGAGATAGTGCAAAGTATGTGGGCAATTGATCTATTAAAAAGGGTAATTGAATGGAAAAGGTATATTTTAATAAATGTCTTAGACACATAAGAATAGCCACATAGGAAGAAAAACAAACTTTAATTTTTATCCATGTAATTAATAAACAAATAATTACAAATGGATTTGAGACAAATATGGAACCTTACAGCTATAAACTCTATAGGAGAAACAGGAGGCACTCTGTAACCTTAGGATAAAGTCCTTTGCTTCTGTGTATTCAACAACACAGAACGCACAAAGAAATATTGATAATTTGTAATTCTTAAGCAACTCTGCCCTTTGACAGCAATAAAAGGCCCTCAATGCTTCTCTCATCTTGACTCTTCTCGTTATATACATAAAACCTTGTTCCTCCCAGCTCCTGACCTTTCTTCCTATCCTTGACTGAAGGAGGAAGATCTGGAAGTGGTGGCTTCCACTTTCCTTTCTGTAGAGCATTTGCTTTAGATTACACTTCCTGTCAAAATCCTTTAAAAACTAAACTGACTTTTGAGAATTTTATAGTTTGCATCATTTCTACTCTTCCTCTTTTCCCTTCCAAATTCTCTATCTACATTTGAGATGAAAACCGTTTGAAAAACATCCTTTCCAGTTTTATAATGGAAGGCAGTCTTAAGGACCTGGGATTCATCTATTCCAGATATTGTCATTAAGGTGGGTAGCCACGCCTCTGCCATTCTCTGCATCAGAGTCGGGGTGGGGGACTTTGAAAAACTCCCTCTTGTCCCAAATGTATGAGAACATTTGCTTTTCACTAGGATAAGACCAATTAGCAAACACAGTTGGCTTCTGGTTTTCTCCTTGGCCCTGAACGATCTTGGTTTTAGCAAGATTGTGTTTGATTTTCTGTCATATACAAGACTGTTGAAGAAAGTCATCTTTACTGTCTCAAATGTCCAGCCTCATACATGTACTGACTCTATAAGCTGTTGAGAAGATTAAAAGGAAAATCTCTTAGCCCACATAGGAAAATAAAGTAAAACAATGAAATAAAAGAAAAGTAACATATAGGGAGACAGTGTTACCTATACAAATATTTTACCAAAGACTTCTATCTAGAAAGATATTTTACTGTCCATGTTTAGAAGACAACACCACAAGACACATTGTCAAAAAATAGCCTATATATATATGTGTGTGTGTGTGTGTGTGTGTGTGTGTGTGTGTGTGTTGACCAACTTATCAGGGAAAAATTTAAAATAGTAGTGATAACTAATTCCCACAAAATGGTAAGCATCAAAAACATAAACCCCTAAAGATAACCACAAGTTCTGGCTAAGAGAGGAAGCTAGTGGATATTGTATACATTGCTAGTGGGAATACAATGTTGCAGACGCTTTGAAGAACCATGTAAGCAGTTTCTTAGAAAGTTATGCAAATTTCATCAGTTAATTTAGAAGTTCTACTTATAAAGTGGTCTGAGAATAAATGCTTATGTAATGAGTTATCTAAAAATTCACAGAGAAATTAGTTCATAATCCCCTGAACTACAAACAGCCCAAATGTCCCTTACCAGGTGATTTGATAAACTGTAATATCCATGCATAGAAAACTACCCAACACCGAGAAGACATGAATTATTGATAATAGATAACATAAATGAGTCTCAATGACATTAAGCTCAATGAAGTGTCAGCACAAAACACCTAAGTATGTAATGATTCCATTTACATGCTGCTCTGGAAGAGATAAAATTAATGTATATAGATAACAGTCAGATCGGTTCCTGCTTGGGGTGAGGTTGAGGGTGGAGGAACGACAGGAAAAAAGCATTAGGGAATCATTAGGGGTAATGAAAAGCTTCATTGCTCGATGGTTGCACTAGTTACACTGATCTATGTAAGTCTTGCAAACCCCATTACTCTACACTCTTCAGATAAGAGCGTTTTATTTTCTGGAAAACACATTACTATGAAGTTGATGAAAAACAAAGCATGAATGTGAAAACTTCAGCATGATGTAAAGCCTGAATTTCAGACTGAATGATGTTTTGTCAGTGAATTAAAGAATTAAAAATTGCTTTTAAAAATTAATTTTTTAAAACTATCTTTTCTCATTTTGCACCCAGTTCCCACCCTCTCTCATCCTCACACTCAACCTTCCTCCCTCCCCCATCCCACCCCTCCATTCAATCTTCAGTGAGGGTAAGACTTCCCATGGGGAGTCAACAAAGTCTAGCACATTGCTTTGAGGCAGGACCAAAGCCCTACTTACTACATCTAGGCTGTGCAAGGTATCCCTCCAAAGAGAATGGGTTCCAGAAAGCCACTTCCAGTGGCTCCACGGTCTGCCCCAATCATACAACTATCACCCACATTCAGAGGACCTAGTTTTTGTCCTATGCTGGTTCCCTCACTGTCAGGCCAGTGTTGGTGGGCTCCTACTGTTGAAGGAGCTGCGGTTTGCATTCCTGCCACCCTGCTCCCTGCCTCCTGGCTAGCTTATACCCCGAAATAACAACACACAAACTGTATTCATTTAACACTGCCTGGCCCATTTCTATTAATGTGTGTAGCACCAAGGTGCGCTTACTGGGAAGATTCTAGCCTACGTCCATCCTGGGTCGGAGCTTCATTGCATCTGCCCTGGAGAGCAGAGGAAAATGGCGTCTGACCTCACTTCCTTCTACCCAGCATCCTGTTCTGTTTACTCCACCCACCTAGAGGCTGGCCTATCAAATGGGTCAAGGCAGTTTCTTTATTAGCCAATGACCTTCCACCATCATCCTACTAGCTCAGATCAGGTGTTTCAGTGGTTATCTGTATCATGGTCTTGACCTTTTTGCTTGTATTCTCACTCCTCCCACTCTTTGAATGGACTTTGGGAGCTCAGCCCAGTGCTCCACTTCTGCTTCATTCAGTTGTTAGGTAAAGGTTCTATAAAGACATTTAAGATAATCATCAATCTGACTAAAGGGCAAGGTCAGTTCAGACACCCTCTCCACTATTGCTTAGAGTCTTAGCTGGGGTCATTCTTAAAAGGATACTAACTGTAAAGCAAAGGATAATGAGCCTATAGTCCACAATACCAGAGAAATTAGGTAATAAGGAGAACCCTAAGAGAGACACAGGGATCTCCCTGGGAAAGGAAATAGACAAGATCTCCTGAGAAAATTGTAAGTAAGGGTGTTGGGGGGAGAAGGGATGGTGGACAGGAAAGGAAGGGAGAAGGGAAGGAGGGAGGAGAACTTAAGGGAACAGGATGATCAAGATGGGGAAAGGACAGAGATGGAGAGCAAGGAAAGAGATATCTTAGCTGAGAGAATCATTACAGGGTTAGCAAGAAACCTGATACTAGAGAAATTCCTAGTTTTAAATTCTTTATTCAGTTGGAAGCTGGAAGTGGATGGGAACTCCAGTTATGGTGGTATCTGTTTCATTTGATATCAATAGTGGACACATTAATAGGTCATGTGACTAAAATTCACATGGATTTACAAAGGACCCAGAAATAGTCAAAGTGATCTTAAGGAAAGTGGAGATATCATACATTCTGGTTTCAGTAGGTAATATGTTGGTATGACAAAATTAAATTAAATTTTATTTAAATTAAAATAATAAGATTAAATTAAATTTAAATAATTTAAATAGACCTATAACCTATGAGGAAATAGAAGAAAGCATTAAAAGTCTCCCAACCAAAGACAGCCCAGAGCTAGACGGTTTTAGAGCAGAATTCTACTAGACTTTCAACATACGAATACTCCACAAATTATTCTACAAAATAGAAACATAAGGAACAGGGCCAAATTCTTTTTCTGAGGCCACAGTCACCCTGATACAGAAAACCCATAAAGACTCAACAAAGAAAGAGAATTACAGACCCATTTCCCTCATGAACATTCATCCAAAAATCAAATCTAAGAACACATTAAAAAGATCATTCACCACGGTCAAGTCGGCTTCATTCCAGAGATGCAGGAATGGTTCATCATATCTAAATCAGTCAATGTAATCTACCATGTACATAAACTGACAGAAAAATCATCATGTGACTATCCCATTAGATGCTGTAAAAGCCTTTGACAAAATCTAACACCACTTCATGATAAAAGTAGTGGAGAGATTAGGAATATGAGGGACATGCCTAAACTTACTAGAGGCAATATACAGCAAGTGACAGCCAACATCAAATTAAATGGAGAGCAACTCAAAACAATTCCACTAAAATCAGGTAGAAGACATATCGATTTAATATAGTACTTGAAGTTCTAGCTGGAACAATAAGACAACTAAAGGAGACCAAGGGGACACAAATTGGAAAGAAATCAAAGTAACATTATTTGGAAATGATATGAAAGTATATACATGAATGACCCCATAAATTCTACCAGGAAACTCCTTCAGCTGATAATCACCTTTGGTGAAGTGTCTTGTAGCAAGGGGGCTTGTTTGTCCCAGCTGCCCAGAATCAAAAAAAAAAATCACATAGAAACTGTATTATTTAAAATTACTGCTTGGCCCATTAGCTCTAGCTTCTTATTGTCTAACTCTTACATCTTAATTTAACATTTCTCTTAATCTATTAATTAAACTGCATGCTAGGAGAAAGGAGGTGGAGTCAGAGAGAAGCCATATAGCCCTGCCGGAGACAGATGCCAGAACTTTAGCCAGTAAGAACACAGCCATGTGGCAATATACAGATTAATAGAAATGGGTTAAATTAAGATGTCAGAGTTAGCCAATAAGAAGCTAGAGCTAATGGGCCAAGTAGTGATTTAAATAATACAGTTGTGTGTGATTATTTTGGGCCTGAGAAGTCGGGGACAAACAAACGGCCTCCTCTCCAACAGTGTCTGGATACAGGATTAACAAAAACAAAAACAAAAATCATGTCCCTCTTGTATGCAAATGAGAAAGAAATCAGGGAAACAGCACCCCTCATAATAGCCACAAATAATATAACATACCTTGGGATAATTCTAACCAAGCAAGTGAAAGACCTGTATGATAAAACTTCAAGTCTTTGAAGAAAGAAATTGGAGAAGATATCAGAAGATGGAAATATGTCCCATACTCATGAGTTGGTAAGGTTAACATGGTAAAAATGG
Organism: Microtus pennsylvanicus; assembly: GCF_037038515.1. Classification (NCBI taxonomy): domain Eukaryota; kingdom Metazoa; phylum Chordata; class Mammalia; order Rodentia; family Cricetidae; genus Microtus; species Microtus pennsylvanicus. The sequence goes on along the minus strand of NC_134600.1, from coordinate 24,571,093 downwards.
CCATCTTACTATTGAATCTGCAGATTCAATGCAATCCCCATTAACAATTCTTTACAGACCTTGAAAGAACAATTCTCAACTTCATATGGGAAAACAAAAAACACAGGATAACTAAAACAGTTCTGTGCAAAAAAGGAACTGCTAGAGGTATCACCATCCCTGATTTCAAACCCTACTATAGAGTTACAGTATTTAAAAATTGTATGGTATGACATAAAAACAGACAGGTGGATCAATGCAATTCAATCCAAGACCCAGACATAATTCCACTTACCTATGACAACTGTTATTTTGCAAAAAAAAGCCAAAATTATACAATGGGGAAAAAAGCATCTTCACCAAACAATGCTGGCATAACTGGATGCAGGCATGTAGAATAATGCAAATAGATTCATACTTATCACCCTGCACAAAACTTCTTTCCAAGTGGATAGATGCCTCAACAGTAATCCAGTTACATTGAGTATAATAGAAGAGAAAGTGGGAAATAGCTTTGTATATGCTGGTACAGGAGATAACATCCTGACTAGAACATCAGTAGCACAGACACTAAGACAGACAATTAAATGGGATCTCATGAAACTGAAAAGCTTCTGTAAGGGAAAAGACACCATCAATAGGACAAAACAGTAGCCTACAGCATAGCAAAAGCTCTTCACCAACTCTACTTCTGACAGAAGGTTGACTTCTAAAATATATTAATAACTCAAGAAAGTAGACACAAAGAAACTAAACAATCCAATTAAAATACGGGAGGACAGATCTAAACAGAGAATTCTCAGTAAAAGAATCTCAAATGGCTGAAAACACTTAAAGAAATATTCAACATCCTTAGCCATCGGAAATATGCAAATCAAAATGACTCTGAGATTCCATCTTACAACTGTCAGAATGGCTGAGATCTAAAGCACAGTAATAACTCATCCTGGAGAGAACGTGAAGCAAGGGGAACACTCCTCCACTGCTGTTGGGAATGCAAACTCGTACAGTCACTTTGGAAATCAGTATAATGGTTGCTCAAAAATAAATGTAAGGCTGGGCGTTGGTGGCGCACGCCTTTAATCCCAGCACTAGGGAGGCAGAGGCAGGCGGATCTCTGTGAGTTCGAGGCCAGCCTGGTCTACAAGAGCTAGTTCCAGGACAGGAACCAAAAGCTATGGAGAAACTTTGTCTCGAAAAATCAAAAAAAAAAAAAAAGTAAAAAATGAAGCACAGGCCCTGGCCATTGAATCTGAGTCTGCAGCTTCCTGTCCTTTACGACAGCTGTGACACAATCTCTTCCTGGGGAGGTGACATGAAAAAACATTTACTTCTCTGGGGGGTGGTAGTAGGTGCTACACCCTAGCTTTCATTTCCTTATTAAACATTTCCCTGGTAGTCAAAACCACATTTAGTTTTTGTGCCTTGGAGAAGTAAAAGAAGTCATCTCTGTCCTAGCTAGTAGGCGGCCCTGGCTGTTTCTGAATCTCCTGTCTGTCGCCAGAGCCCATGCAGGCACGTGCTGTAGCTCTCTGTAACACTACACTGTAACAATGAGTGGGTCTGGCTGTTTGTGTTTTCTGTCCTCCCACCAGGTCCCCTCAACTGTTTAGCCCCAGAGAAAAATCACACATAGGTCTCCGTAAGTTGATTGGCCCATTAGCTCTAGCCTCTGCTGGCTAACTCTCACATCTTGATTAACCCATTTTTCTGATCTATGTTAGCCATGTGGCTCAGTACCTTTTTTTCAGTGGGGCAGATCACATCCTGCTGCTTCTGGGGTCTGGGCAGGAGTGGGAAGAATCAACTTCCTCCTTCCCAGAATTCTCCTGTTCTCATTACATCATTTCTACTTCCCGTCTGGCTTTCCTGCCTTTATTTCCTGCCTGGCCAATCAGCGTTTATTTATATTATGATTGACAGAATACAGACAATTCTCCCTCACCACTACACTACAAGTTACTCTCCAGAATGGCTCTTTCTCCACATCCCCTTGTCATTGAGCACAATTCTGTGTTCCCCAGAGGCTCTGAAGATCCTTTTATTTCTTGTCTCAGGGACCTGTTTGCCTCTAGTCAAGGACTGTGGATAATTAGCTTACAATATACAAGGAAAAGAATTTACCTTACAGATTTACAACCTTGGTATGGACTGGAAATAATCCTGGATTTTAATAATACTATCTATATAGTAACCATCTAAGTGAAATTGTAAGAAAGTTGAAGTAAACCAAAGGCAAAATAAATTGCTTCAATCTAGGCTGAGTTATTCCCCATTAGTTTTAAACCCAAAATCATGTTTATAAGTTTTTTTGATATAATCTAAACTGGCCAATCTATTTTGAGGAGCAGTCGGTGTTTAACTTGCCTGCCTAAGAATTCTTTACAGTTCGCCTTTTGATCAAATTAGTGCAATGAATTGTGCTTAGTGTGGAAGAGCTGCCTTGGAGAAGAAGCCTGTAATATGTGCTTGCTCCATTTTTTAGCTGTATTTTCTTTCTACCACAACTCTGTTCCAGAGACCGAAGTAAAGGCTAATTCCCTTGTGGGGGAAGTTCATTCACAATGCTGGCAGCAATCTGCAGAATTTCATGACTCGGGCTCTGAACACCTCGAAAGTGCACAGACAGCGATCTCCTGAAGCTTTATTGTGCCAGCATCAAGGTCAGCCAGTGAGCCTCAGCTGGCATTTATACCGCTAAAACTTGGGCAGGAAAGAGAAGCTACTTTTTTGGGCAATGTTCCAATAGAGACAAATGTTTTGCCCCCTAGTATAAAAATATAGGTGTGGTTTGCTACTTGTTGCCTACAAAGATTCTCGCGTCTTTGCTAACAATATTCTGATATCATTCTTAGCTCGATTACCCAGCCCCGGGATGTGAAACTGGTTTATCTAATCCATGAGTGCAATCCTCCACCATCGATTCAACTCTGTGTGTGCAGGTGATTTGACCTTCACAAATGAGAAGCGCTGAGAAGATAATTCCCCATTGATTAAGAGAGACGGAAGGTGCTTTTCTGTTCTTTGCTTTCTTCCGGTTTTGGAAGCTGTTGTCTCCGAAGTGCTTACCCTACCCTTGCTGTGACACAGGGTTTGAGGCATGAGACAGCTAAGCAAATGTCTCACAGTCCTGCAGGAATGGCCCAGTTGCACTCCTGAACTGACTCCAGTTGGTTCTGTGACTTTAAATTTCTTGTCACATGAGGAAATGGAGCAGAGTTATCACTTCAGCTTCAAGTGATCAGGAACTTTGTTACTTGCTGTGGAAAGCATCATGGCTATTGATCCCATGCCTAATACAGATGAGTTTTTTCTTAAATCTCTCCCTTCTGCCCTTAAACCAGATGTCAGCATTGCCGTGGTGCAGTTTCCACATGGGCGACTCACTGAAGAGTTTTAGTGGCAATACCGTTATCTGCTAACATTTTTAATGGTTTTTAATTCCTAAGAAGACAGAGTCAATATGAAGTCATCCTTGAACGCATTTCTTAGGTATCTTTTATCACTCACGGAGAAAGGTTAGGATGATGGTGCCTTGAGTTACTGCCTACTTTGTTGCTTACTTATAAATGTTTGGATTTGTCATTTGGCATTCACCAGACAAGATTGCTCTGATTTGAGTTTAAGCCAATAGAAAGTCTTTTTTATTTGGTATCTGAATGTAGCATGGAGACTTTCTTTGGGTGAGCTTTTAAGCATAGAAGTTATGCCTTGGGTTGACATATTTCAGTTAATAAGAACTAGCCAGAATCAGAACTATAGAAGTCAAAAAGCAAGGTTAGTTCCTTCAGAGACTTTCCCAGAACTACAGACTTTGATGGATTAGGTCTTTGTTTTAGTTTTGGCAGATGCTTCTGTCCACATGCTGAGTTTTACAGCCAGAATGGTACTCTCATGGAGTCAGTCAGGCTAAGATCTGGAGGCTTACTAAGGTTGGGACCCTGTTACAGTATCGATGTCCCAAGAGGGAGAAAAGAGGAATAAATAGCTGAGTAATTAGAATCTGCAGTTTAATTTGGTCCTGGTAAGAACGCATGTATATGACCATCTAATCAAGATAAATTAATATGCATGATATACGTCTGCTCAGTATCTCTTTTCTATAATATTTACTTCAGAATTTCTTTTTATTTTCTTGGTAAGGATATACACTAACATTCCAGAGGCTTTGGAGACCATTGTAAATAATTTATACGTTGAAAAATGCCTGCTCAGGGTACAGAGAGCAGGGCACTTGCAGGGTCAGATAGTGTATTATTCTGACTGTTGACAGTTCAATTGCACCTGGGGGTCCAGAGAAGGGAAACTTTCTCCCTTACTACACATACTGAAAACAAGAATGTACCTTTTGCATATTCTGAAGATTTATTCTTCTGCCATGACTAGATGGCCCCCACTGCCATCTTAAACCTTGGCCAGAAAGCTCCACTACGCTTGGCATTGCTATGAAGACAGGTATTTATATCAAGGCATGTTCCGCTTTATTTGCCTTGTCTTTGCTTTGCATGTCCTTGGGTCAGGTGGCCAGTGTATTTCTGCACTATCCTCTTTCTGCATAAATACTTGGTTATGGCAATTAGTCACACCCAAGACTTTTTGTGGGTCAGGGAAATGTAACTTCCTATGGGTCCTCACACCAAAGGACAGAAGGTCCATCCGGAGAATGGAATAAAGTTCATGGTAGTAGGACATGGTGCTTGGTATTTCCTTGCTCTGAGGTTGTTTGCGAATGGCAACTCCATGTCATTCCAAGTGTTCTCATATGCCAATGCTGAGTGCACAGGCTTAACTGTTAATTTTAACTTACAAGCTCATGCATGTAGATCTAATATAGATTTGAAATGTGTAACAAGTTTCTTAAGAAACGTTTCTTTTTATTAAGTGATAAATACCAGTAACACCAGAGTAATTGTTATAATGCTTTTGTTTCTAGTGTTTTACATATAAAACTCAAGTATTGAGACAATATTGAGCATCTAAAATTTGAGTATCATAAATTCTATAACTCTTATTTCGTTGTTTTTAGAGGTAAACATCAATATATAACAAAAGCGTATGGAATTTATTAGAGAAACACTTACTAGAAGAATTGAGTCCATAGATCATCAGATTAGTGTCAAAAGGGGAGATGGGCCAGGCAGTGGTGGTTTGATGGCGCACGCCTCTAATCTCAGCACTTGGGAGGCAGAGGCAGGCAGATCTCTGTGATTAAGGCTGATTGAGTCTATAAAGTGAGTTCTGGGACAGTCAGAGTTGTTACACAAAGAAACCCTGTCTCAAAAAAAAAAAAAACCAAAATAGGAGGGATGGGGAAAAAGTTGGATGTTAGTATTTCCCATGGTGTTCAGTCTGAGGACAGTATGGTTTTGTGTTGAAAAGTCTATGGATCAAAGTTGGCCAGCCTTGTATGCCAACTGAATGGGGTCGGGGACTGAGACCTCCTTCATCTAACAAAATATAATAATAATCAGAAAGTTTTATACCATGTGTTATATTGATGAACCTGGTGGTGAAGTTACATGGCATGTAATCTCTATCTTTAGAGATTCCTTTCACTGTGATGAGGCACCAGCCAAGACTGAGGCAAGCCACGTGGCTGCTATTAAAAAACATCAACCTCCTGAAACTGAAAAGCTTCTGAAAAGCAAAGGATATGGCCAACAAGACAAACGACAGCCTACAGAATGGGAAAAGATCTTCACTAACCCCACATCAGACAGAGGTCTGATCTTCAAAATATACAAAGAACTCAAGAAATTGAACACCAAAAGATCACATAATCCAATAAAAAAAATGGAGTACAGACCTAAACAGAGAATTCTCAACAGAGGAATCTAAAATAATTAAAAGACACTTAGGGAAATACTCAACATCCTTAGTCATCAGAAAAATGCAAATCAAAACAACTCTGAGATTCCATCTTACACCTGTAAGAATGGCCAAGATCAAAAACACTGACAACTTACGCTGGAGAGGTTGTGGGTTAAAGGGAACACTCCTGCATTGCTGGTGGGAGTGCAAGCTGGTACAGCCCTTTGGATGTCAGTGTGGAGATTTCTCAGAAAATTAGGAAACAACCTTCCTCAAGACCCAGTAATACCACTTTTGGGTGTATATCCAAAGGATGCTCACTCATGCCACAAGAACATGTGCTCAACTATGTTCATAGCAGCTTTGTTTGTCATAGCCAGAACCTGGAAACAACCTAAATGCCCTTTGACCATAGAATAGGTAAGGAAAATGTGGTACATTTACACAATGGAGTACTACACAGCAGAAATATAATGACATCTTGAGTTATGCAAGCAAATGGATGGAGCTAGAAAACATCATTTTGAGTGAGGTAACCCAGACCCAGAAAGACAGTATCACATGCACTTACTCCTAAGTGGTTTTTAAGCATAAAGCAAAGCAAAACAAAACAAAACAAAAAACAGCCCACAAATCACAATCTCAGAGAACCTAGACAGCAATGAGGACCCTAAGAGAGACATACTTAGATCTACTCTACATGGGTAGTAGAAAAAGACAAGATCTCCTGAGTAAATTGGGAGCATGGGGATCTTGGGAGATGGCTGAAGGGGAGGGGAGAGGCAGGGAGGGGAGCAGAGAAAAATGTAGAGTTCAATAAAAATCAATGAATAAAAACAAAAAAAACTATGTAATGCAGTATGATGCAGTGGATCTATTTTTACAAACAAGATTTGGGTCATATATGTAGCATATTGTAGGAAATTAAAATTACCTATGTATAGATATAAAAATCAGCCTTTTGTTTCAAGTTTTAAGCTAAAATATTCAATGGCTGAGAAATAGCTAATAGATGCTGATTGACTGTAGTGAGCTTAGACCTTTGAGTTCATATCTCAGGGTGGGTACAATTTTTTTGTGGATCATGTGGAATTTGTATATAAATTATGTGCTATGTTTCTCTATGTTCCTTTTCCTTTAGAATAGTCATCTACAGAAGCATTAAAAACAATCTCTATAGAATTTTAAGATGAAACTTTAGGCAATACCCATGGAGTATTTTTAAGAAATCTTAAAAAGATCTTTTGGATAGTGATATCTTGAGCAGCATGCTAATGTAATCTGCCAGTTATTGACAGTGTAGAACAATCAACCTTCATATTATTTAGTAGCACAGTAATATTTGTAGGTCCTTTATCAATAAGGGATTATTTCTATGAGCTACAGCATTTGCAGAAGCATTATCCAATAAGCTATTAACTTGCTGAGTTCCGGGTGTTACACTTCCCATAGAATTTAACCTTGAGTTTTCAGGAAGCAACATTGGAGCAGAGCCAAATCCCTAGTAGTGAGAAACAGAAAAGAGTGTACCCAATGGTATGACCCAAAATTTTAAATTTTGTTCTTACCATGAAAGTCAAGCACTCATTTAAACATTTCCTAGCTGAGCAGCGGAAGAGACAATTCTCCACATCAGTGGTTCTCAACCTTTGGATTGCAACCCTTTGGGTGTCGAAGGACCCTTTCAAAGGGGCTGCCTAAGATCATCGGAAAACACAGGTATTTTCATTACAGTTCATAACAGTAGCAAATCACAGCTATGAAGTGGAAACAAAAATAGTTTTATGATTGGGGGTCACCACAACATGAGAAACAGTGTTAGCAAGGTTGAGAACCACTGGCCTAGAGGAAGAATCAGCGATAAGCAAAAGGATAGATTCTATTGGTGGAGAATGCAAACTTCATGGGGCCCCTTTCTTAGAAATGAGTTCTACTTATTGAGAGACAAAGCTTAGTGTCAGGGCCTCGACAATGTTCGTGATACTGCGGGATTCTTTTAGGTAAAGACTGGCTCCTAATAAATAGCAAGGGATCCCCAGGTTGTTTGACCACTTTCGCTCTGTCATTCCAGACATCATTCAGTTCCTTCCTTTGAAAAAAAAAAAAAAACAGGTTCATGTGATTGACAATCCTGGTTTCTCCAGTGCTTACTCTAAGCTGTGCTTCCTACTCAGTACCACTGTGGATACCAGACCGTACTGGTTGGAGTCTTTGGGCAGTTTATTTTCCCTCAAGTTAGATGACTGCACAATGTAACCTCTCAGAGATACCTCCAATAGTTTCCTAGATGCTGTAGAACCTACCACACATCAAGTAGCTAAAAATGGCAGAAAGAAGTTCCCAACTGAGATTTTTGGAAAGTTTGTCTCTGTATGATATTCTGAAAAATAAAAGATCCTGGTTTTTGATGGGTCCTGCAATCCCCGAGCTTGTGAATAGACAGTATTATAATTGATCTCTACCTTTACAACACTTTGACCCTTTCCACTTTCTCTGTCTGTTTCTGTCTTTCTCTATTGCTCTGTTTCTCTGTTTCTCTGCCTCTCTCTCTCTTACACACACATACACACACACACACACACACACACACACATCACCACCACCACCACCACTCATGAACTTGGGCCCCAAAACCCTGACTTAGGGGTAATGAGGGGATGAAGAGAGGACACACGCAGACGAGTGAGATTGAGTGGTCTAGACAGATGGAAAAGTCACAGCACCCATAAAGCTCAGTATGCTTGCTATACACAGTCGAGCAGGGAACCGGGATCATTGCATACAGCTGTACAAGAAGCCGGCTTAGTTAACCTTGGTGGGATCAGTTTCTGTGGGGGAGTAGTCTTCAGTCTGTAAATATCCAAGTGGAGAAAACTCCGGTGGATGTTGTTCACATACACGGTTAGCATTCACACTCAGTCTTTCGGAGGTCTTTGCCATCCCTCTGAACCTCAAGGCAGGTTTAGGGGAGTTTGCCAATTTCCCATGAAGGTGTCACCTGTGTGTTATTGGGTGCCTAGCAGCATCCCTGGTCTCTACCCAAAGAGACCCTTCCTGCCTCTCTCACACCAGTTATGCTAGCCAGCAATGCTGCTAGACACTGTAAAGTGTCTCCTGGGTACAGAATCATCACCTAATTGAGAGCCACTGACATAAATCACAGCTGTCATACACAAGATAAACTTTGTCTGCAGCGTAAGAGTTATTAGCATGATAACAGAGAAAAACATTTTAAACAAATACATCAGGTAAAGGGGATTTAATTTAAAAATGCCACAGCCAGCCGGTTCTGCTGATGACAGCTCGCTGCAGCCAGACTCCTAGAGTTACACTTGAGGGGTCTCCCAATCAGCAGCTAAATTTAGGGAGAGAGCTCCAAGTGGCTGATTCTTTCTTGTCCCTGCTGGTTCAGCTCTCAGTGGACAGCTTTCAACAGGGAGTACTGTCCACGACTGCAGGGGGATGCCTCAGATCTCTCAAATCCACCCGTTCCACAGGTCATGGTGCTCACAGTTTACCCTTAACATCTTAGATCAAAATCTGCTAACGCAGGAAAAAGCCAGGAAGGCTCCTTCATACCCTGCTCCCTGGATGCTGTCATTAGTCTAATGTGATTGATGTCTTCCAGTTGTTACTAGTAAAGGACATGAGACTTGGAGCACTTGGCTGAATTACGGTTGGGATTCCTTGATGAGTCTTGCTGATACTTCTTTTCTCTAATCAACTATTTTCTCAGCAGGCTTTTTCTCCCTCCAAGCTACATCTGTGAAGTTAACACCCTGGTAGAGTCTACTTTCTCCTCCCTAATTCTCTTTAGCTTTATTTGTAGTTTGGTTCTGTGGGGGATCCCAAACCTGTGGTGTGTAAATTTGGCACATATCAAAACTGCTGACACTCTTTCAAAGCAGAGGGAGAGAGAGCCAAGTTTCAGGAGTGTGCTCAATTTGAAAAATGGGTTGGAAACTCTTGATATAGGAAAACGTCTGGGATGTTTGAGAAATGACATTGATGTTCCCAGCTGGAGAAAGGAGACCGTGGACCGCTGTTCAGTGCAGCCATGTGGCTGCTGCGTCCACTCATTTTCTCTTTTCTCTCTTTTGTGTATGCCCTTCCTCACTGAGGGACATTACATCGTGCCATTTCTCCCCAGTTCTCTGGCGGGAGAGGGGAGCAGCTAGAGAAGAGCATGGTGTGTGGGGACCTGGCGCACAGCGCCTGTTGTACATCATTTTTACTCCTGCTCTGCAGTCACAAATGCTAAGTGGCAGCCTCAGCAGAACTGTCCCTGAGGAGCCTCCAGCAGGAGTTTCCTCTACTGTTTAGTGATCAGATCTGACCAGATGGCAGAGTCTGGGAACTTTCTGAATAGTTACTTTTTGATCATTTCTGCTACGCTTCCTAATTCTCCCTGGACCAATCAGCTTTAGGCTCTGATAGTTGTAAGAAATCTCACAATTTGGCCTATGAGACTATTACTGATGATCATTTCTCAGAGTTCAATGGGAGGGCAATTTTCTTTGTTGGCAGCAATTTTATTTTAAGGGACTGAAGTGACAGACTGTGGCAGATTGATAACCATGGAGGATGGGGGATTAAATGGATTTAGGCTCTACCAATGTTGTTGTGTATACTTAGTCTGAGTAGAAAGACCACAGGTAGAGCTTCAGGGTTTTTTGTATATTATTCCCATAGACCCTGAATTTTGGGCTGCCGGTCACCAGTGCTTGAAGTCTGGGCTGCTGTTGTGGCTGTTGTAATGTCTTCTTGAGATAATATGCTCATTTGTAGAACGATAGTCACCGAGAGCTCACAGCTGGATTTCTTGCCCAGACAGTTGTCCTTGACCACCTCAATAGAGGGAACTATTTCTATCCACATTAGTCATCCTCAAGGTTCTAGTTCAATGACCTAAGAGGGGGAGGCAAAGGCTCATTCTTTTGCCTCAGTCCTCGTCATTTCTGAAGGACCATTTGAGTTCTAAAGTTGTGTATGGAATTGGTTGAGGCTTCTGTGTAGCAATTTTATTCCAAACCATCCTCTTAGGCTGCTGTCTTCATCCTATTATAGGTGTTATTTACCTAGAACACTCCCCTATACATTCTGTTCACTGAACTCTCTTCTGGAAGTCACTTCGCAAGGAAGGACAGAAGTGAATGTCGTGCCAATTAACTCTAAGGATAGTCAGCCATAGTCTGAGGATGACTCATCAGAACACAGAAATATCTTTTATTTAACACTGGAAATAGTATGAAGTCTTAAAATTAGACAATGATATTTTTTGTTAATGCCAACTTAGACATCTTTCACCACCACGTGAAGCATAGTGCCAGGAATGGGTTATATCTACTTGAGTTGTTGACTCAATGGAAACTCCCAGACATCTTAGCTATAACCAAGACTATTGGTAGCTCTCCACAAACTGGAAGTGAGATTCTATTACTTAAGACAGCACTTATATATCTTATTGAACACAGGGAATTTGAGCTGATGCCTAACCAGAGATTTTACCCATACTGACTAGTGCTCATGGTACTCAAAGGCACTCTATTTGTCACCAGAGGAGAAAGGTTACACCAACCCAGTAACAACTCTTTGATATACAGTGGTGAACTGCTTGTAGATACAGTGGTGCAATAGTGTCCCAGAAATTGTGGGAATAACTAGCCTGTTTTTTGACTGGTTTTAGGGTCCACTCCATGAGATAGAACATAAGTCTGACACTGCTCTGGGAGCCAAGTCACTTGAGATTAGATAGGCCATGGGCCTAGGAAATAACCAAATAGTACTGTTTTGATAAAGGACAAGAGTAATAAAATGACTCCTACTGACTTCTGCTATCCAATAATTTAATTATTATTTTTTAGTTATGTGTATACAGTGCATACATTTTTTACACTTTAGAAATGGTTTTATTTATGTACAAATTAATAGGCAACATTCTTTCCATTCTGTTTTCCAAAAACAAAGAGTTTTTGTTTGGCTGGGTTTTTTTTTTTTTTAAAGAAAATCAAAAATGCTTGGTGTAATGGTGCACACCTTTAATCCCAGCATACAGGAGGCAGAGGCAGGTAGATCTCTGTGAGTTCCAGGACAGCCAAAGCTACACAAAAGAGAGACCCTGTCTCAAAAAAAAAAAAAAAGAAGAAGAAAACCACAAAATAAATTTTAAAAGGCACCAAGATTCTTTTGCTTCTACACCATTGCTGGGCTGAAGGGAATTGGGGGTGGAGGGAGCAGAAGTCCCAACTTGGAGTTGAGCATTCTCCAAAACCTTAACAAGGTACCATTCAGGAAGTTTATTAAGCCCCGCCCCCACCCCCACCCCCACAAGCTGCCTACTAAACGCTGAAGCTGGACAGACAGCCCAGCATAACCCAGCAGCTCGGCACTGTATGAGGCCATTATGCAACTCTAAGGAGCTACTAAAGAGACTAAAGCAAAACAGGAGACTGGGGTTGTCATGAGAACAGTTAGTTCCTTCCTGTGACCTCTGCATCAATAACCCTAATGAAAGACTATCCTAGTGCAAGAAAAATATTACTTTATTACAAATTTCACACTAGCATGACAGTCAGTGCAGAAATGCTGCCTGGTGCCATTAAGCAACGATTCAACCATGTTATGCCCAGGGTTCACACCTTCATCTACACACAAACTTTCATGTTTCTGTGAGCGTAACACAGTGAAGCAGAACATTGAGTTGAGACCTAACACCCGCAATGGATGCTTTCACAGGCTGCATGGTAGAGAGAGCACGTGAGTCACCTCACATGCTTTAGATATTAAGAGAATTAGCCATTTATATAGAATTTGATTTGGTGTATAACTACTTCTTTTAGTTTCTTATTGTTTCCTTTTGTGCTTAAATCCTTTTGTTATATATGCATGTGCGTGTGTAAGTGTATGTGATGGCTTTTCCTCCTCTTCTTTTTTGCAATGTTCTTTAAAAATTTAAAAATTACCTTGCTGGCAAAGGAAGCCTATACCTAATAATCAGAAATTTGAAGGGAAATGGTAAATTATTAAGAGTTTTGAACATTGTGAGATGATTCTTGATGTATTTGGGAAAGTTGTTTCTTTTTCTTAATTTAGTTTTTCAAGTTTACTTTTGCACTTTTTTACTCTCTCTCTCTCTCTCTCTCTCTCTCTCTCTCTCTCTCTCTCTCTCTCTCTGTGTGTGTGTGTGTGTGTGTGTGTGTATACAGCTGACACAGTATAAGCACATCAGGAGATCAGAGCACAGCTTAAACAATCAGTTCTTTCTTTCTATCAAGATTCTTATTATGCAACATGGGCACTTAATTCAACCAAGAATTTCCCAGGTATAGGCCACAGTTAAATGATGGGATATCCATTATTCAAAAGCTTAAGTCTAAGGACAAGATACATAACTAATTCACTCCCAAATCTATAACTCACCGTGATAGTACATTGAGAATAATACATGCTTCTCGGTTGGGAAGAAAATTCCTGACTATAGTTAAAGTACTAAAAAAAGTAAGAAAATTTGCAGAGGATGAGACTGGGTAATGTTTTAGAGCATGGTTGGGAAATGGTCACAAAGCACCAGCAGGAGAGTTCAGGCTTTGGACACTGTGGACTCTCTGTTGCAGTTATTCAACTGTACAACACAAATGCACGAGTGTGGATATAGTATGTGGGTACAGTAAATAAAATGCTATTTACAAAAGCAAACAACAAGTTGATTTTCATCTATGTGTCATAATTAACTGGCCCTTCTTAAAGAGGACAACTGAGAGTTTTTTAGCACGGAGAGCTGGCTCAGTGGGTAAAGGAACTGATCCTCGGGCCTGTTGACCTGAGCTTGATTTCTGTGGCCTTCACGGTTGAAAGTACTGACTCCTCTAACTCGTTCTCTAACCCTGATATGTGTACGAGCGTGGAAGTAGCTAGTGTCTGACCTCGCACACACAGAGCGTATGTAAGTGTAAAAACATTGGAAATGAGTTCATTAGTAGATGAGAAGCAGCAATGAGGAAAGAATTCACACCCAGCTAAATGTCAGTGTTAAGGATTGAAGCTCTCCCTGCCTTCTCTGCTTTTCTCCTTTCCTACAACTATTCCTACATAACTTATTTGAGAGGGTAGTGGATCCCGTATTCCTTTCCCCTTTATCACCAAGAAATACACTAAATTTGTACCCGCTTCTCTTGTCTATACTTTGCAAAAATGCCATAGCATGTATGTGTCTCACAAGTTCTCAGAAATCCTGCTGTATATTGGAGTCAACATTGTATTTTAATTTGAGTGCAGGCACTGTCTTTCCTCTTATCATTGCTGTAGTATGGTAGAACAAAAGTTGTTATTCCCTGTTGACTGCGTACAATACTCATCTTAGTTTAAACATGTCGATGACACGTTTTTGTAGAATATAGCTGCTCTATTGATGTCTGTCTTATCTCATTAACTTGAAGACATTGTTGCTTAGAATAAAGCTTAAAAATACTGAAGTCTATTTCGAATGAAAATTGGTCTTTCAAGAAGGTACAGGCAATACTAGGTCTGTGTTCTTATTTATGGTAATTTCCACATTCTAGAGAGTCTTCCTCATCAATCTCTTTTAAAGCTGTTGTTGTTCATCAATATATCTATCAATAGCACTATCACCCTGACACACACAGTCTGTTTCTTCTGAACCCAATTTTCTCCCTCCTTCATCAGTTCTCTGCCTATCTGTTTTGCTCACCATGTGCAGGTTATTTTTGCAGTGAATTAATCAATGCATGTCACACCATTAATTGAAACCCCTGGCTAATTTCTACTTTCTTATAGAGATGGTGTAAACTCCCTAAGTTATGTTACTCAAAATTCACCTTCCTACTATCCATCCATCTTCCCGCATTTCCTGTCATACACCCCTGGTTCTCTACTTTACGCTAGATGTTGTAAACATTAGTTATTAGTTTTGTAATATACTGTCATATACTTTACTCATCTCTGTACTTATGGGTCTGTCACTAAAGACACAGTTTGTTTAGTTGATTTAGTTTGATACCTAAGCTTGGTGTCAGTAAATATATAATACTGTCTATATTGCTTAACCATTCTATGGCTCAGCTGATTTTCATGTGAGAGGGATATTTTCTATGAAGAATTCTTAGTTCACATGTTTATTTTGAGGATAATAGTAAGTGATCGTAGGTTTGTCTGAAGCATAGGAAGTGCTATGTAGACATGATCCATCACTGTCACTCTGAGTGCTTTGCCTCTGTGTTAGCAGAATGAGCTTTTATATATTCTTAAAGACAGGTAAATATCACCCACTGTGTAGAGACTTTAGTCCCATCCCCTCAAGCACATTGCATGTGCGTCCAACATAACATTTAATGGAGCCTATATCATGATTCATGGCATTTTGTTTCTCTGCACTATTAGACTATGAGTTTATTTGAAAAAAGAATTGAACTTCAGCTCTCTCTGCCTCTGTCTCCCTGCCCGTCTCTCTGTCTCCCCATCTCTGTCTCTCTCTCTCTCTGCCTTTCTCTTCTCTTCTGCTGTTCCTGTCTTCAGAAGCCAATTACCCCTAGCATCCCCCCTTTTACCTTTACCTCTCTACCAATAAAAATACTCTTTGTGAAAAAAATTGACATTTTATATATTTTGTTCTATGTATAGAAGATATTCAATTTGTTGAATGAATGAATGAATTATATAGAGACTTATATGATCTGTGAAAAGGCTTTTACCATAGAATGTTTCCAATACCTATAAAACTAGAGATGCTGATACAAGGAATTATCACATATTTCAAATGAAGATCCACACTGAATTCTTGTAGTTTTGACAGTGTATTTTTGTTTGTACATATTCATGTGTGTGTGTTTGTGTATGTATTTTTGTAAGTAAGTATGCATGTATGTATGTATGTATGTATGTACATATAGATGCCTGAGAATAACCTAAAGTATTATTCCTCAAGAGCGTGCCTGTCATTTTAAAAATTATTTATTTATTTTATATTATACTATAATTGCATCCCCTTTTCCTTTCCTTCCTTCAAACCTTTTCATATATGCCTCTTTGCTCTTTTTCCAATCCGGAGCCTCTTTTTCGTCAATTGTATGTGCATAAATGTTGAGACAGTACTTTGCTGGTCCAGAACTCTGGTACTCACCATGTAGCAACTAGGCTATGCTGGCTGGCCAACAAACCCAAGGGATCTGCTTGTCTCCCCCTCTCTGGCACTGAGATTACAGCCCACACACCAACTCCAACCATTTTATATATGTCCTGGGGATGATCTGAGACATTATGCTTGCAAGGCTATTCCATCTGAAAAGTGAACTATTTTCTCAGACCTTTCATAGAGTATTTTAAACAAATATCAGATATTATATATTTTGATTCATAAATGAATCAGTACATATTCTTTTAAGGGACATTATTTTAAACACTATGAATAAATATTTTATTATCAAAGATCCATTATATTTTAAAATGATTTCAGTAGTTGCTGTAAGATTTTTGAGTTATTAGATTATTCATATTAATTTCTCTTATCAGAGTTCATATATTGTCTTAAAACTCTTAATTTTAAATGGCATATCTTCTTTACTATTATTTTTATATGGTAGGTCATTTGTAACAAAATTTCCTATAAATTAGGAATTTGGATGATTTAAATTCTATGCTATTTTTCAAAATTTCTACTCACATTTCCTGTTCCATTAAAGATTTTGGAGGTTAATTAAATTCAAGTTCATTTTCCAATGAGAAACTAGAGATTCTAGTATTTACTTATTGTTTAAGTAGAGTATATTTGAAGTATATATATCTATACATATAGATACATAGTAGGAATGCAATGTCTGCTTAATAAGATTTGTCAGTAAGCTATAAGGAGTTTAAACCTCATTCAGATATTTTTAAGTCTTTTCAAGAGCCTCTTGCATAATGTTCTTATGATTATTATTTTGAGTCATTCTTTCACCAGGAGTTACAAAATAGTGATTTTTTTTTCCATTCCACTTTTTTGGGCACATATTAGCTGTGATTTTTTTTATATGAAGAAATTAAGAATCCTTTAACTATTTAGTTACCTCTGAGTATACTTCATAAAAGAAAGGATAAATGACTTTTTTTTCTTTTGTGAAGGTTTAGTGTGATGACTTGGTGTAT
This sequence comes from Microtus pennsylvanicus, assembly GCF_037038515.1. Classification (NCBI taxonomy): domain Eukaryota; kingdom Metazoa; phylum Chordata; class Mammalia; order Rodentia; family Cricetidae; genus Microtus; species Microtus pennsylvanicus. The sequence continues at coordinate 24,554,164 of NC_134600.1, read as the reverse complement.
ATGGGGTCTCTTCAAACACCATGGTTAGTGGAGTATTAATCTATTGGAGACAAGAAGGAAATTCATTTAACATGACTCAGCAGCTGGTGTTGATTCAGACTTTGAGAGTCTGGGTAGTTTATTTTAGACATATTTAATCACAGCATAATTTGGAAAAATATTTCCTTGTGATAAGTAACTCAATTCCATGTGTACACAACAATGCTTAAGACATGATTACATTGAAACTCTTGTAAAGTACAAGTGATGTTTTCCATATATGGTAGGCTCTATAGATTAACCATACTCATGATAAGATAGTGGGGATCCAGTGTTGCCTGGTCATACATATAGTGCATATATCATTGGGTATTAACTACATTTGTACCCAGACTTTGGGGCAGACAACAGGTTTACATCTCTGCTTTTGAAGAGACAGCCCTGTGAATTTAACATTCCTGGTTTCCCTGGAGCTTATCTGTGAACACAAGGCCAACATTGCCTCCTACATTTCTGATCCAACATTTAAAGGTGATTATTTTGATCAGTAGTTTGACATGTTTTGCTTAGTTGCAATCAGTACTCTTTCTGATGTTCAGACATCTCCAGGTTTGGTCTGTCAAATCACGCACAGTGCCTGTCAGCCATTTGACGTGTTTTGAGAAATCTAGACTTCTTGCTTTCAGGTAGAGCAAGATAACAGGATAGTCATGTTCATCGCTTGTCCCTAGCCTGGAGCCATTCATTTGTCTAAGAAGCTCCACTCTCCCAAGAGAGAATCAGGGTTTGAGGGATAGGATAGACTTGCTTTTGTTTCCTGCTGGTATACAGAGATGGAAACTATACGTCCTTAAAAGAGAAAATAAGCCGTCAGTTCACACTAATTTTTTCCAATGGAAAGACTGGTTTCTATTTAGGTTTTTCTTATGTGGTATAAACTATTCCTTAAAAATCATGAATCTTAGTTATATTAATACCACCACATGTGACTTAATTTAATATGTTATAACTGTTTCGAACTAAAATGCCTATAATTCTAATATTAAAGAAAGACAGAAGTACAGTGTTAAAGTAGGAAAAACCAAGAACTATTACCACAAAATAATCATAAGGTCACACTAAAGGGAGCTCAGTATAGAACTGGCCTCAGCTGTAAAATTACATGGAGAAATGGGGGTTTATAGCCAAGAAGAACTAATACTGTATATAACTGTATTTTTTTTTATTTAAAGGAAACAACATCGTGTACTTTTTATTTAAATGTCTATAAATATTTCTTTTAAAACAATTGTTTATTAACACAGTTTTAAGAAGCACTACAGAGAGTTTCAATATTATATTTTTAGTTATTTTTATGTGTTCTTTTAGAATATTTTTACTATTATTTGTTTACTGTATTTGTGTCTCCCTGTACAGGTGCTTGTGCCTGAGGAAGTCAGAGGCATCCCCTAAAGCTGGAGTTACTGTCAGCTGTAAGTGCCCCAATGTGGGTTTTGGGAATTGAACTTGGGTCCTTTACAAGAACAATATGTGTTCTTAGCTGCTGAGCCATCTCTCTAGTTCTCCCAAGCAATCTTTAGTCATTGTTTTTCATAGGATCATCATGGAAGACCAAGGGGACAACATGATACTGACTTCGAATCTGAGTATTTCCTGCTTCACAGGGGTATCTCAGATGTCTTTATAGTCACACACATTTCTTCCCTGTCCCATACCCTCTTCTTACCCACTGGAAATTAACAACTGTTCTCCATATTTGTCATTTAGGAATACTGCACAAATGAAAATTTCCAATAATATATTTCAACTGTCTTTTTGCTAGTACGTTTCCCTAGGGAGTCATCAGGCAGTTTCATGCTTCTATTGATTTCTTTCCATTTCTAAGAAGACCTTCAGTAGATGATAGTCCCATAGTTCATGTACTGCTGAGTCACATGTGCTTAAGTTGTTTGTAAACTTTTAATTTTTATTTAAAGAAATAGTTCTCATTTAATTGTATAAAGTTAATACTATTCTAAAATCCAAACAGAAAAAGTACAATCCCCTCCCCGCAGAAAACTGTAGATCAATTTCCCTGAAGAACTGTTCATTGTAAAGTCCATGCCTCCTGTCCCATAGGAGACTTGGACTCATGAGCAAAGATGAAGGTCCAGTTGTTGTCCAGCTTCCCAGCTCCACACTTCTTAGGACCTACTGTGGTATACTGAGAAAAACAAGAAAGAGATTTAGCTGCTTTTGTACTGGATGCTTTCTGAGACCCATCTCCCTCATTCACTTTCACTAGAATCTAAAGCGTCTTTCTCTTCCACATTTGAGAGTTTTAACACTGCCAGAAGAGTGTTCTATTTGGAGTTATTTCCCCTCAATTTGAGGCTGTGTGTATTTTGACACTGCAGAGTGTCCAGCCTGCTTCACCACCCTCAAACCTTTCCCAGTCCCCTTGTCCCAATCTATACATGGGAGCTTGGAAGCTGTGTAGCTGTGGACTGTCTGTAGTGTGTCCTTTTGAATCCCATATATTTTTTCAGAAATGCATACTTCTTGGTAACTTCTATATTTCTTGCCTTTTAGAGTCTGATTTTATTTGCTTTCCTCCTTCTTACTTTTTCTTGCACAACAGCTATTCTTCCTGAGATCTTGCTGCTGCCTGTGTTCCAAATTCTCTTGTTCTTCTACTGGGAGCTATGTGCTGATTTACCAGCTTGTTTTGTAGTCTGTCCTGTCTATTACAATGTAACAAACATATCCTGAACTTATTGACTTGAAATAATACATTATTGTCTCATGAAGGTTTTTTTTTTTGTACATGGAGTGATCCGGATGTCTTGTCTATGTTTTATAGTGTTGCAATTATAGATAAAAAACAATCTTAAATGATTGTCCGATAAAACATTTGAAGGGTTAAATAAGAATCTTTTATTTTTGTAAAATAATCTGTAGGGCTAACTTGGCCTTCTTTAGACTAAACTAACTAATGGTGATTGAGTTCTTAGACAGCTGCTGATATCACCAAGTAATAAAGACAGTAACAGCTGGTTTTCCTACAGACTCGGCCAGAAAGAATCTTGGCATAGCATCCCTTAGGCTGACTGTACTGTTCAAAACATTGATAGGCCCTCTCAGTCACAAGACTGAGGGAAATAGACTTCATCTCATAAGAGTAGAAACTATCTAGCTACGGCTCACCTACCACAATGTGCTAAGAATTTGGGAAGCTTTCTAGAAATGAAAACTTTATTAAATATGTCCATAAATCATATAACTCATCAAAAGATCCATTCGCTGTTTTTCAGTTGTATAAGCCCAGACTGGAAAACGCACAAACAAAGCCACACACTCTCCGTTTCTCCGTTTCTGTCAGCTTTCTATGCTATTGGGACAATTCCCTAGATCCCTTGTGCCACCTCAAACTTGGACGTATTTAATGGGTCAACAGGGATATTAAGATGTGCAGTAATGAACCAAGCTAATTAACACATTTATCTCCTCAGAGACTGGATTTTGAGATGAAAAGTTTGGAAAATCGCTCTCTTCTGTTGTCACGCTGTTGTGTGTCACCAGCTTCAAAAAATTCCTACTTCTACTTATTTCTGAAGACTTCACATCTATTTATTGGGAATAAAGGCAGAAATCTAACCTTGAAATGATTAAAAATGAGCATTTTTATCTTGCCTATAATCTACCAGATGTCTCAAGGGAAGGATGAAAACAAAAAGATTTAAAAATCTGAAAATCTGTTCTGCATGTATCTTTTATAATCACTTAAAGATTAAAATAAGAAGGAAAGAAAGCATTTTGAGAATTCAGTACCTCAGTTTCTGTGTATTCAGTATTTATGGTACCAGCCCCCCAGCATGAGATTTTAAATACATATGCTCCTTACACGTTAGACAAAATGAGTTCTAAATTTCTTCAATAAAATTCTTGCTTGCCTGTATGGTTCTGATTTCCACCTTGAACCCATGAAATAGGTTCATAGGAGGAGAGCAATGGATTTGGAAAGCACCAGTAGTGTTGCCTCAGCAATCAGAACTGCATCCTGCAATGTTACCATTCCTACCATGAATCCTTTCTGTACCTGCTCCAGCATCCTGGCCCAGGGCTTTGCGGGCAGGCTGCCTGGATCAAACAAGAGATGGAAGATTCCAACTGCCTTGTCCATCAACATACAATTTTTAGGATAAGCAGTGTGCTTTTTTTTTTTTGCTTTCCTTTTACTTAAAACATTTTTTTTCTCACATAATATATCCTGATTATAGTTTTTCATCTTCCCAGTTCTACCCCTTCTAGTTTATCCCCACTTCCCCTAGCATATGAATCTGCCCTTTTCTGTTTCTCATTAGAGAACAAATGGGCGGTTAGGGTATTCACCAATCTGACTACAGGACAAGGCCAGTTCAGGCACCTTCTCCACTATTGCTACGAGTCTTAGCTGGGCTCTAATCGAAGAGAGGGAGGAGGGACTACATAAGCAAGGGGGAGGACTCAAGATCATGACAGGGAAATCCACTGAGACAGCTGACCTGAGCTCGTGGGAGCTCAAGTTGTCTAGACTGACAGCTGGAACCTACATGGAACCGAACTAGGCCCTCTAATTGTGGAGAGAGTTGTGTAGCTTGATCTGTTTGAGAAGCCCCTGGCAGTGGGACCAGGATCCAGCCCTGGTGCATGAGCTTGCTTTTTTTTTTTTTTTTGAGCTTGCTTTTTTGGAGCCTTGCTGGGCCTTGATGCAGGAGTGAGGGACTTGGTCCTGCCTCAGCCTAATATGTTAGTCCTTATTGACTCCCCATGGGAGGCTTTGCCCTTTCAGAGGAGTGAATGATGGGGGTGGCAGGAGAAGGGGAGGAAGGGGGAACTGTGGTTGGTATGTAAAGTGGATAAAAAACTTAAAATTTAAATAATCAATTTTAAAGAAAACAAATGGCCTTCCAAGGGATAATAATAAAATTAAATAAAACAAAACAAAAACTAACAAATTGGGCTAGGACAAACCAGAAGGAACAGAGCCCAACAAAAACCAGATTAAGTTGCAGAGACACACTCATAAGCGCACTTAAAAATCCCATGAAAGCTCTAAACTGTGTGCCATAATATATACCCAAAGGCCTGTGGGATAGAAAGAGAGAAAATATAAATAAGATAAAATAAAAAAGTTAAAAGCTCTGTCTTGGCACCATGAGATGAGAAACCTTCAAAGATGCTCTTGGGTTCATATTTTATTGGCCACCCCCTGCTGGACACGCAGCCTACCCTTGAGAACAGTGTGTTTACCTGTTGAGCTCCCTTGAAGAAAGCTAAACTTCATTTGTAAGTGGTCATCATTGGAGATTGCACCTAGGTTAGGGATGGGCATATGTCCACCTCTCCTTTTAGTTCTATGAACGAACCTATTTTGTGCAGACTCGTGCTGGCCCTGTGCATGCTGCCTCAGTCTCAGCGAAACCACAGATGCATTGATCCTGTTGATTTAGAGGGCCTTGTTTTCCCGGTGTTCTCCATTGCCTTCTGACCCTTTCTTCTTCCTCTTCCACAGAGTTCTTGGGACCTTGAGGGGAGGATTTGATGAGCCCACTTAGGCCTGACTGAGTGTTCCAAGGACCCTCCACATTCTCTGGCTATCGGTCTCTGTGTTTGTTCTCATTTGCTTTGGGAGAAAGCTTCTCTGATGATGGCTGAGCCAGGACCTAATCTATGAGTATATTAGGAGACATCTTATTGATATATTCTATTAGCGTTTGATTTACTCTAGACCCCTGATTTATCTAGTCTCAGGTTGTTTGTCACTCAAGCAGTGTTCGGTATGGGTTCCATCTCACAGGGAAGCTTTAACTCAAATCAAATATTGGTTGGTTATTCACACAGACTTAGTGTTTCCTCTGCACTAGCATATCTTGCAGGTAGGATAGTATTGCAGCTAGGACAGTATTGTAAATTGAAGGTTTGTAGCTGGTTTGGTGTTTTTTATTTCTCCTTTAGTATTGTGCAGAGTACCTTCCTATACCAAGGACACTAACTATCACATAGGAGTTTAGGCTCTATGTAGGCACCAAGCAAAGCTTCTCCATGTTCAATAAATTGTATTGGTGTAGGAGGTCCCTCTGTCTATGTGTTGCTTTCATTGGTTAATGAATAAAGAAACTGCTTTGGCCTATTGATAGGGCAGAACTTAGGTAGGTGGCAAAAACTGTACTGAATGCTGGGAGAAGGAAGGCAGAGGCGGAGAGATGCCATGTATCTGCCAGAGACAGATGCTGGGAATTTTACCCAGTAAGCCACTGCCACGTGGCAATACACTGATGAATAGAAATGGGTTAAATTAAGATGTAAGAATTAGTCGATAAAAACCTAGAATTAATGGGCCAAGCAGTGATTTAATTAATACAGTTTCTGTGTGGTTATTTCAGGGCTAAGGTAGCCGGATGGCTAGGACAAACAGGCGGGCCCTTCTCCAACATTGTATAGGTGTTGTCTTTTGTGAAAAGCAATCTATAGTCTTGGCAGCAGCCTGGGTTGTTTGGGGGTTTCCAGGAGACCATTTGACCAACAAATCGATTAGATGTGTAACCCAATCCCAGTACCAGAACCTCCATTTGCTGACAAGAGATGTCCAGTTGGTACTCCGTCTTCTATTATTTGGTGATTTCATCTAGATTTCCTTCACTTATGCATATATTTTAGGAGGATTTTACTGTATTAGGTTTTTATACTATTCCCCCAAACAGCCCTTAATTTTAGCTGTCTCTCCCCATATTCCCTCATGCATCTTCACCTTGTCTCTCCTTCTCTACTTGATCCTCACTTTCCAGTGCCCTCAGCTTCATCCATCCATCACTACTTTTTTATTTCACTTTCCTTGGATTTCCTTAGTTTCTAACTCTATATCTAAACTCTCTGGTTCTACAGATTGTGCCTTGAATGTCATTGACTTAGCAGATAGTGTGTTTTGAAAGGAATAAGTAAATGGACTTTCCTTCTCACTTAAAATGGAAAAGTGGTAGGAAACACTTTTTTCTTATTTAGAAAAAAAAATCCAGCCCTTGCTATGAAGCAGATGAGGATGGGATGTGGTTAACAATGATTACAAGATGGGGATCCTAGCTACAGGTGATCATCTCTCCCTGCTTTAAGATTACCATATCCACACTCTACACATTATAATGCTTTTGTCTTAAAGAAATGCTCATTAGGTCAAACTGCTAGGTTAGAAAATTTAAACCATGTCATTCCTAAGCAACTAAAATGTGCTGTTCATCCTAAGAAACATCTTTCTTTTTGTTTCCTTTTTCTAGAGCCTCCCAGCCACTTGACAACTGAAGAAGTGACTGCGAGGGTAACTGAGAGTGTTCTTTAATCAGGTAGAGTGTTCCCGCTTGCCAACAGCACCTGGACAGGATTTTGGGGCCAGCTAGGCTCCCATGCCCATACATTATGTAACTATTATATGTGTTCAGATACTGACTTACACATTTGAAGAGAAAGGTTTTATACCATAACTTTTAGATAGGATGAGAATTTGACCATGTTTCATATATTAGTTATTATTTTTTTTCAGTAAACTTATACACAACAACCCTTAATAAAACATGAGTGTCCTCATACCAACATTTCTCTCCCCAACTTTTATTTCCCATTATCCTATTGCTAAAAATGAGCTTTGACTTTAGTTCTTCATTATACCTTCGTCTTCTACCCTGAAAAATGAGAAAAATACTCTTCCATAACTCTTGGAACTGTTTTCAGCAGCAGTGAGGTGAAGTTTACATGCCTGTGTTCTTAGAGTCTGTGCAGGTTCTAGCGTATGCACAAAGATCACATGATTCCAACTCTGAAGTAAAGAAGTTGAAGTTTAGATTTCACAACTTATTCAGTGTGCGTTTTTTCTACGCTTTACTCAATGCCAATGAATGTGTGGCTTAGCTGTAAACCAGGGAGAAGACCCATGTCTCCCTGACAGGGTTGTAGTAAGAACTACAGAATGTAGCATGTGTAGATGTTGTAGCCAAGCGAAGAGCCATGCTTTCCCGACAGGGTCATAGTAAGAACTGCAGGATGTAGCATGTGTTCTGTTGTAGCTAAGTGCTAGAAAGTGCTGATCACTAATAGACATTAGCTATGCCATTATTAGTTAGGGTCATTAGTTGTATTAGCAAAGAAAATAGAAATGGAGTAAAGAGGCTGGAGAGATGATGGCCCAGTGGCCTGGTGGGTTTAGGATGAGTAAGAGCATTGTTATTGTTGCAGATAATGCTGGTTCAGTTTCTAGTACCTGCATGGCAACTGACAACCATCCAGTTAAAGGAAATCTGATGGCCTCTTCTGACTTCTATGGATACCAGTCATATATGTGGTATACTTCACACATACAAACACTCATACACACACACACACATAAAATAAAATAAATAATTTAAAATACAAAATAAAACTAAGTCAGAACTTGCTTTAAAATGTAATACAATATTTACTAATTTTATCATGGGTTGATTGCTTCAGTTCTTTAGTTTATCCCATAAACACCTCAGAAAGATTGAGGGGTTCTGCTTAGGCTTGATATTCTTCTTTTCACATACTTCTTTGCCACATTCAAAGCCTTTATTCAGGGAGAATAAAATATCTGCATGCGAAAAAGGATTATCTATTTGTTTTGTCAACCTGTTTAGGAAGGATTAGTCTGTGGGAGACCTGGAGTTTATAGGGTGCCTTGGAATAGGGGACAATACACTTGTCCTTTCCCTGTGCAAGGCTCCAGCAGCGTTTTGCCATTAAACCTGTGAGAGCCTGGACTCTTGACTCTTCTGAACCTAATTTCAAGGAAGAAGAAAGGGTCTTGCTACTATAATCCCTATAATCATGCTGCTTTAAGTGGTGCCATTTGGGCCTTTCGATTTTGCTGAGATGCCCTATGGCCCCTTCATGTTCTATCTTTATTACTGTGGGTGGCTTCATCTGTTTCATATCTCTGACTTACATTTTCTTCAAAGCATTACACTGCAGGAACTCAGTTTTTAATCCATGATTTTGTGATGATTTTATCACAGGTTGCGGCTAACCCATCCATGTAGAATGGAATGGGCAGCTAACCCATCCATGTAGAACGAATGCACAGCTCTCGGAAAAGAGATCTTAGCACACAAGGTGTGCGTTTCCAGGGTAACTATATTTGGGCACATGGAGATATGGTTTATTCTTTCTCACAGATAATCAGATCTTTGTAACAAACCATGGCATAAATTAAAAGTTCCTCTCAGTGGTGTGTTAAAATTTTTGGAACTCTACCCCTTCCTGTATGTCTTCTTGGAGTCTGAGTTTTCAGCAGAGTTAAGCGACTCCCTGGCTTCAGAATAGGGTGTTTGGCTCTCTGTGACCTTGTGATGCTCTCTGGATCCCAGATGAGTTCTGACACAATGTTTTATTATTCTTATTATCCTGTCCTAGCCTGGTTCATTGGTTCTTTCTGCTGTACGTTGGTACTAAAGAACATGTAGTCTATTGTCGCTTATCTTGGGCAAGATGTCCTGGCTTCTGTTTTTCATCAACCCTTTATCTCTGTCAAATAAAATGTTTGTTACTAAGGTCCGTGACTTCCTTTTGCTCTTTGGCCTCCCTAACTAGTAACCTCAGTTATAGCCACCCCCTAGTTACCTTGCAAAACTCCCTTTAGGGCACATGAGAACTTGCTGTGTTAGCTATGTTAGTCAAACTGACTCTCAGACCCTCCCCTCTTCTCTGTCCTCGGCATTACTGATTTCACTCGGAAACACTAGATTGCCAGGCTCCTCCCAAAGTGCCAAATCTTACTGGGGAAAAAAGCGTTTCAGACTACTGAGCGTGAGAATGGGATAGACTAGTTTTACAGCTTCTTCTTGGTGAAAGTCTGTTTCCCCCTCTTACCTGAAAGAAAGCTGTCCTGAGTTTGGAATGTCCTGTTTGCATACTCTTAAACCCACTGCTATGACTGTACTCTTCCCTTGCCCATGTTTCTTTTCTCTTCCTTTCCTGAAAGCCTAGCTCTTATATCATTATTTCCAAAGATCGCTTAGTCTCACAAATCTAGGGAATGTTATTGCCTACCAGCGATTCCATTCAATATCCTAGACTCTAACCTCCTTGATATTCAATTAATTATTTAATTCATTTTTTAAGTATAGGGGTGCTTTATTTGCATGTGTGTGTGTGTGTGTGTGTGTGTGTGTGTGTGTGTGTGTGTGTGCCATGTGTGTACCTGGTGCCTGAGGAGGCCAAAAGAGGGCATAGGATTACCTGGAACTAGAGTTACAGATTTTTGTGAAGTTCTATGTGGGTGCTGGTACTTGAACCTGGGTCATCTGGAAGAGCATCCTGCTCTCTTAACCACTGAGCTATGTTTCCAGTACCATTTCTTGATCTTTTATCCTCAATTATATATATCCTATTTCTTCTCCTAAATTATTTGTAGTCTAGACTTTGTTATTGATACTTAACTATATTCTTTCTATAATTTTCTTCCAAGTCTCTCATTCTCCAAATAGTACTTCATGTAATTCCGGGAGAATCTTGTCAACACTTCAACTCCAAGATCTCTTTACACACAGTAGCCTGAGATTAAATCATCTACCCTTCCCTTTTTCTTTATCAAGACATGCTTTCATAGTGTTACTATTCGGTTACAATTCCACATCCATTTTATACTCACTCCTTCGCTATAAAACAGCAACTTAATTTTCTCTCTTCCATTTTATTAAATTGTCTAGATATTCAAATTACAACTTAATCAAATCCTCATGTCTGTGTACCCTGTATCTATGCATAGTAAGACGAACATGTCTGGAAAAAATGATGACTGGACAAGCTTTGAATTTGTGATGGCTAATCCCAAGTGTGGCCCATATTATACCTACTGTATCCAATTTTTACATAAACTTTCAGACCTTTTTCCTGTGATCAAAAACTTCTAACACCTCTCTTTTATTTTCATTTCCTGTTGCTGATGGGGAAATGAAAGAAGCCATAAAAGAATTCACCTCTTTAATCCCAGCACCCAGGAGGCAGAGGCAGGCGGATCTCTGTGAGTTCGAGGCCAGCCTGGTCTACAAGAGCTAGTTCCAGGACAGGAACCAAAAGCTACAGAGAAACCCTGTCTCGAAAATCCAAAAAAAAAAAAAAAAAAAAAAGAGAGAGAGAGAATTCACCTGTGTATTTGGCATTAGCCTTCTACCTCCCCGAGTAACCAAAACCTCATAAATATTCACATCACGCATTTATTTCCTTATGAATGAATTATCTAAACTCCTTGGAAAGGAAGCCCTTCTGTTTGTACACAAACCCGATTCTCTATCCCTTTCTCTTCACTTTTAATTTTTTTCTACTAGTTTTTCCTGTCCACAAAACATTTTCATTAACCTGTATTATTTTTTATTTAAAAATTGTCATCTACCAAACCAATCTACATCTTTCTTCTTTGTTTTTCTTCCCCCCTTTTTTATAGCAATACCTTTCAGAAATATTTGACGAAGTGTGGGACCTCCCACACTTTTCTTTCAGGACAAAACTCGCTACAATCAGGATTTATACACAGAATACTTCTGTGTGTCTGCAGGAAGAGAATGGCTGCAAAATAATGTCCAAGTTGGTTAATCTAATAGCTGTTTTCACTCCCCATATTATTCAGTGGGGTAACTACAGACTTCGATCTAACTATTTTCATTTTGAGGTTTTTTTTTTTTTTTTTTTTTTTTTTGGTTCCCAAGGCATGATGACTTTGTTCTCTTCATGGCTGTTCCTTTTAAATATCTTTTTTTTTTCTGTTTCTTTTTAATTTCTCCAAATTCTTTAACCCCCAGAGCCAAGATGATTGATACTCATCTACAATCACTTAGTAATATTATCCAACCTCATGCTTTAAATGCCATTTACCTAGCAACCTCCAGCCAAATGTCTTGGACTAGGAACTTGTTCTTTACCCCATTATCACACATCTAAATACCAGCTCGTGACTTAGATTATTTACAGACAGTTTAGAATTATGTCTCAACCCGAATCCCTTCTTCTTTAGAACAATCTTTTTATATGCTACAAATGTGTATTACTCTCATTGGTCAATAAAGAGCTGACTGGCCTATAGCTGGGCAGGAGGCAATGGGATGGGAGAGCCTGAATAGGAGGATGCTGGGAAGAAGGGTGGGATTGGAGGAGTTGTGAGGAGATGCTTTGAGATGCAGAGCAAACAGCATGGGAAGAACATACATGAGGCAAATGAGCTTTGGGGCAGCAAGTAGATTTAAAAAATGGTTTCATTTACTTATAAGAGCTAGCTAAAAACAAGCCTAAGCTATTGGCTGAGCTTTCATTATTAATAAGAAGTCTCTGAGTGGTTCTTTGGGAACTGCTGGAGAGACAGAGCTGACAAGCAGTCCCGGCAAAAGATTGTCTATACCCTTTAGTCAATCTACCTTAAAATTTACCACCCTCTTTTTTGTTATTTTAATAAAATAATTTTATCGCTGAACATATCCTTTCTGTTTCAATAATATCTAGTCTCACAAGATATAAAGCATCGTTTCACTAAGTGTAGGAGAGAACTGCTTGTTGGTTCCCGACCACCTGGCTAGCTTAGACCAGAAATATTCACACAGAAATGGCAGTAATTAAATCACTTCTTGGCCCATTAGCTCTAGCGTCTTATTGATTAACTCATACATATACATTTAACCCATTTCTATTAATCTTTGTTTCTCCTTGTGGCTGTGGCTTACTGGGTAAAGTCCCCAGCATCTGTCTCTGGTGGCCCCATGGCTTATCCCCATCTCTGCCTTTCTCTCGGCATTACAATCTACCTTTCCCCGCCTAGTTCTGTTCTTCCCTGCCATGGGCTCAAGCAGTTCTTTATTCATTTACCAATAAAAGCAACACATAGACAGAAGGACCTTCCATACCAACTAAGGACTGCCTATCAAAGCCAGGAATTTCAAATAGCCCCTTCCCCAATACTGGTTCAGGGTTCATATGAGTTCTTATTTTTGCAATAGCCTCCAACTAGTGCTTTTATTTGTTTTCTTGACTTTTTTCCTTCTATTACCAGTGAATCTGTCAGATTATTAAAGCAATTCTGCACACCGTAGACACAGTGATAACATGACACTCTCCATTTGATAAACCCATGAAAATAATTCATAGAGCAATAACAAAGAGCATGTCAATCCTCTGTGCCCTAAAATTCAAACCTAAAACCTCATTTTGACCTATAAATCCATCCCACTTCAGTCATTACAAGCCCTTTTGGCCTCAAATAGAGAAGTTATACACTCTATATAACTTTAGGATTTTCATAACACAGTGGTAATTACTTACTAAAACAAATAAGTTTTTAGAACAATTTTTTAACAGATGACCAGTTTTACAAATAGTCAAGAGTTATTTAGAAAATAATACCATCTCTTTGTATGGAATAGCTTTAGGTATTCATCGCTGAAACAAACTGTATTAAATATACTATTTACTATTATGATCTCCATATCATTTACATTTGAGTAATCAATTTGTCAATCCTTAAAGTGTTAAAAACTTCCCACCATTAGAAATCCTTTCTCTAACATGCTAAAGCTGAAGTGAATTAACCAATCAGTATCTGTTCAGGCAAAGGATAAATAGAATAATGTAGAGATGATAAATTATCTGAGTGTTTATTTATGTGGTTATCCTTTGATTCAGAAGCAAAGCCTTCTTCAGCATAACATTTGAAATTAGAATTCTATCTTTGTCTGACTTACAGCATTCCCTTTATGAAAAGATCACTTTATTTGATTATAGATTTAAGAAGTGGAGTGAAAATTCAACGACACAAGAAGTCATTTGATTGTGGATTAATATAATTAAATTCTAAGAGTTAATGTTTCATCTTCTGATTTTTCACATTTGTCTTAACTACACATACTTCATCATGATTCTTTTCTTGTGATAGAAATGGGAACATTTTATTAAAAAGGAGAAGTGATTGGCACTTCTGAGCATGGAAGTGGCTTAGAGAGCTGGGCCAGGTCCAAGGCTTAAAGGCCCAGACGTTTCTTTTTAGTGACTCACATTGAGGCTTTAAAAAGTATTTGATTTATTCTTAAACGCAAATTTTTGAATGTATATATTTTTAGTATATGATGAATTATCTCCATATGGAGCTCAAGTATATTAAATAGAAGTATGTTGGAGTATGTTAAGAAAAAATAACATACAACATATAGTGTACCACTCCATAGATGTGAGCAGGAGAGACATCCATTAATGGTTACTGCTTAAATGACTTTGAGTCTGTCAGTGTATTTCAAAGAGGAGTAGACATTGTCAATTAATTGACAAAGTCTGTTCAATGAGCTCTTCCTGTGTTATTGTGTTTCTGCTAATGTCAAGTTTTATTTTCACCCTCTTTTATTTCGCGTTTTATACTTTATTTGAGGCTTATGAGTTGATGACAGTTGCAGCCTTTGAACAACATCCTTTTATCCACAAAAGAAGCGTTCTTTGCTCCTTTGAAGCTTTTACCTTAAATTTAAATTAGTCTTTTCCTGATGCTGCACCTGCTTTGTATACCCCTTATCTCTAAGCTTTGTCTTCTTTTATGGCCCAAGTTCCTTTGATATTCTTTTCTTTTGTAATTTGTGGTGCCTCCAAATTACTATAGATTGATTTTTAAGACTTTAAAAACTTCCTAGGTTCTGAATTACTGGGTTTAAGCTTAAATCACCACCAATGTCTTTGAAGACTTGGAAAACTTCCACTTACTTGCATCTCTATAATTTATATTTTGTGCCTAGATTTCTCCAAATCATCACAGAATCTGCATACATAATGTCCTGAATATTGAATATATAAATGATTAGTAGCAGATTTGTCTTTTATAGGCTATTTTCGTCATTTTCCGGATTACTAGTGTCTGTCTTTAAATAGTGTCTTTGCCCCTTGAAAAGGTACATAAGTGATGTACTTTCAACAGCATTTTAAATGAAAAACTTCCATCCTTTGCCAATTTTTCAGAATGACAATTTAGCAGTCTATAGACTTTATGAGTCAGAACCAGTTCCTTTTAATATTCACAAATGTTGGCAGAGGCTATCTAGCATTTAATTTAGTCAGTGAGCAGAAACAATGACCACAGCACTTTTCTTCCCTTTTTAGGAAAAGCATCCATCCATCCTGGCACTTTCTGACTCCATTCTGCCTCCAGACTGAACAGCTTTACAAGGTTGCTCTGAGATGATACTTCTCAGCAAGCAATTTCATCTGATTTTTACTTATTTAAATTTCATCTCTCTTTGCTCTAACACGCTGAAGGGTTCCCTACCTTGGTTATTCTTTCTAAAAGCCAAAACAAATAATATTTTATTTATATTTAAAAATATACTTGTTCCATTTCCCTTATCTCTACTCTGATATTTATTCCATTATTCTTTATAACTTTGGACCCACTTTCACCCCTAGTACCTGAGATGGTTTTTTCTAGGTATAGGCATTTATTACTATAAATTCCCTTTAAAAGGCCATGGCTACAGTCACACACAGTAACAGTAAAAATGGGGATGGTTCCAAATGACAGCCCACAAATGCCTACAAAGTGAGATGCAGAGCAGGGAAAAGCAAATCGGTTTGATAGACAATTCTTTTCCGCAGTGGTGCTGAAAGCAGTGGTAAAAGGAAATCTGTGCAACCTGCATTAATATAAAGCAGGAAAGGATAGAATCATGTTGCCAAGGGAAAGACAAAGATATACAACTTGAAATCGACACTCACATCTGCATATGGTCATGGAACAGCATCAACAAGGACATATTAGCTGCATTCCCGAGGGACGTGTAATGTAATAGATGCTTAATGTAATAGTCACACATCTGAGCAACATGAGAACCAAGCAAAAGCATACAGCCAAAGTTTTACTGCTGAGAGCAAACTGAACAGGCATTAAGCTAAGAAAAAATGATTCTTAGTTTAATAGTTTCAATAAGGATAAATTTTACAGAAAGTAGCCATATGTGAAGAAACTCTACTTCCTCAATTTTTTTTTCATAAAATCTATCATTTCATTAAATTTTGAATGACATACTTGTGTATACTTTGGTGTGGTGCCTTGAATAAGAATGACCTCATAGGCTCCTATGTATGAATGCTTAGCTATCAGGGAGCGCCATTATTAGGAAGGATTCACAGGTGTGGGCTTGTTGGACTAGATGTGTTCTTCTTGGAGCAAGTGTGTCAATGAAAGCAGGCTCTAAATTTTCAAAAGGCCAAGCCAGCCCCAGTAGCATTCCCTTCATGCTGCCTGTGAATCTGGCTGTAGAACTCTCAGCCACTCCTCCAGCCACATACTTCCTGCCATGGTGATAATGGATTAAATCTCTGAAATGAGAAGGAAGCCCCAATTACACACGTTCTTTTATAAGAGTTGTTGTGGCCATGGTGTCTCTCCATAGCAGTAGAACACTGACTAAGACACTTAGTAAAGTAGCAGAACAAAGGAGAATTCATTTTCACTATTTTGGAATAAATGGCCAGCCTTACATCCTCCCTAATACAAGTAAGACATCCCTATACAAACACCTGAATAATAAACATAAAAATGAAGCCGAGTATAATATGAGGTGGTAGAGTTCCATTGTGTTGGCTTATGTGGTCCTCAATAAATGTGCTTTCTAGCTTCTACTCCTTCAAGAATACTTTTATGGTCCAGTTTTGCTCCTGTCTTCTCCATCCTGAAGATAACCACTAAACAATTATCTTTAAACGGTTCTCAAGGTATCTGCAAGTCATATGCTTATATAACCACCATAATGCAATGTACTTAATCTAGCTAATAGTAGTTATGTAGTGAATGTTCTTTTTCTATTTACTTGGATTATGAGTCTAGATTATATATATTTATATCCGAACTACTTACAAAAACACAACTGATACCCCAGAATAGAATAAGTCAAATGAGAACATTTCCCCTTTTTATTTTAGTGTGTTTTTAGATGCTTTTCCCACTATGTCATTCGTCTTATGCACTACCTGCATGTTTGCCAAATAAAGGCTATCCAAGCAATAATGAAACAATCCTGCTGAAAAGAAACTCCAAGAAAAATGAAATTAATAACACTTGATATCTGGGGATTTCAGCTAGTATTTTTTAATATGAGTAAATTGTTCCCTGCCATTTGAATTATGTATGAAAAGGAAAATCTATGCAGTTATCCTTTAAAACAGTACACTGGGTTATTATAAAACATTCCATTTTATACATAAGGCAACTGAAGTCATCTATTTCAGATCTGCTTCAGGAAGGAAAATTAACCTAGAGTTAAAGAGGAACGGTGACTTGTCTGATAAATGGTTGTGGAACAGCGTCTGTGTTCGTAAAGAGGTGCATCCTAGCTTGATGTGATCCCAGTGTGTAGCTTATGTTCCTAAGCTCTAGTGAATGCATGGGGTTCATCTTAAGTCAGACTAGATCATCTACAGAACAGGAAAAGGATGCTAGAAATGCATTCATTGAATATAATTCATGGAGTTTGTTCATAATCTCCTCTTTCCAAGGATTCTGTGCAATTGTTTCTCAAGGTGTGATCTAAGGCAAACTATTTCTGCAGCTAAAATTCTTCCCGATGCCAATATGTCAGTGGATTTCACACTGCACTTGACTCTAGTGGACACTGCCTTTTCATTCACTTAGATAAATTTCAAGGAATCTGAAAATTCTGTATAAAATCCTTTCCTATATATCCTACATTCTTTCACTCTGGTTTTAGTTGGATATTATTTTACTTCTTATTGTGATTACTTCCTCTTACTTTGGAATCTGATTTCTTATGTTAGTTATACAGAAAACAAAATATATCATAGAGAAATGTTTAAATCATACAAAGAAATTTTTTGCCATTAATGTAGGTTTTGCAAAATCACTGTTGAATGTTGGCCATAACTTCCTTATTGGTAGCATCCCTTGAGTATTTGTTTCCTTTCCTTGAAAAGTGTGGATATATTATTAAAATTTATGTTATTGATAATCTGTTTTTATATTAACATGCATCTTAGAAAAATAAGAAAATAAAAGATGAAATAATCCAAAGAAAACTAATTGTAATTTTCAGTAATCATTATTTATGCTCCTGATTTTAGAAATTTAAGACAATTTATGTCAGTTTATGTAACTTTTGTTCATTATAATTATATGATCAACATAAGAGTTAGCAATGAAAGTCTATAGGTTTTGTACAAATTATTTTTAAAATTAATGTGTTCAGAAAACCTTTCTGATGCTTTCAAATGAGGATATGATAGTTAAATAGATGATCATAATGGACAATTTAAAATGGTTTGTGCATTTGTGCAATTTGTATCATACGCTCTCTCTTGCTTCCTAGAACTTCTCTTAATATTATAGCAACAATATCTTAATGAGAAACATTTCTTATGATTCAGATGGAGGCTATCGACACCCTGCATCCCTAGTATGGGTGCATGACTTAGGCCTAACCAAGTAGAACATATAGTCTGCCCCCCCTGACCAGATACAGAGGTTCAGTCAGAGATGGACATGGGTTCAAAAATAATTCTTCACATCATGGAAAAAGGATTTTTATTAATTTTGATTATGTGATTCCTTTAGAAATGACAAAAACTGTGATGTGAAATATGCTGAATTATGTTCTGCTTGAAAGAAAATTACTTTTCATTATTGTAAAATTCAAGCCCAACAAAATTTTAATGGCTCCTCTAAGCCATCAAGTATTCTATTTTAAACTGTTCTTTTCATGTTACTTTAGTGAGCCTTTTGGGTCTAGGACTTTGGGTGAGAACTAAAAAGAATGTAATTCTCATCAGCATTAGATATTTCAGTCCTTTGAGTTAAAGCAAACTTCCATAGATGGGAAATCTCATGCAGCCAAGCTTACAAAGTAACAATTTAGGCTCTTGAAACATCCTGTGCATTAATACAAATAGTTACTGCCTCTGTTATTAGTCCTCCATAGTCCATTTGAGTGTCTTTGTTATGAAAAGTTTCTCAAGCATTTCAAGGGAGGCATTACTGTGACAAAGACATGAATGGCTGGCTTCTTTTTCTTCAGTATGCTTCCTGGAGTTACATCCATGTGGCCTTTAGTGTCGATATATCATGTGACTTTATAACACTTGTAATAAACAGATAGAAAAGCATGATTATTTTTTAATTGAGAAAATTGTTTTATTTTATAGCTTGCTCTTTTTAATGGATTCTGTCGAAGTATTTAAAATTTATTTAGTAAAGCTAGTAAAGTCACACTCCATGTATTTTTAAAAAATTAATCATTTTGTGTCCGTGGGTAAGAAACAGTGTGGTTGTGAAGACATTAATCATCGCATTTCTTGTCATGAATAATGCATTTACGTTCTTTGCTGTATTTTATCTGATAATGTATGTATGAACCATGTTTACTTTTTGCACGCATATTATGGCTCTCTTGATGTATTATGTATAAGCAGTTAGTCTCATTTATGTTTTTAGAGTCTATGATCAAGTCAGTCTGTAGTGAAGTTGAAAAGTAAAGTCATGTTTAGAGAAACAGGCCTTTATTCAGATTTACGCCTGATACTGACTTTTGATGAGAAGTTCTCACCTTAGCAATTAAAATACTAATTTGTCTATTATACATCTATTTGAAATCTATAAATCAAGATGAAAAAATAATTATAAAATATATATTATCCTCTTGCCTTGATGAATATGAACATGTAATGAACTATCAGACTGGATTGTAGTTAGAAGGTCTTGGAATGCTTTGGTTTTCACTCCGCTACACAGACATGCGGCCCAAGGATTCAGTTCTCCTCCACCAGTTTCCTTTGGAGTCACGGTTATGTGGTATCCTAGACATTGTGTGTGTATTCCAGTGCCCAGATGCAAGCTTCATCCATTGAGTCATACCTCTTAGCTAATTCTGACATTTTAACTTCTCAGATTCCTGGTTTTGCAGGTTCCTTGCCCTCCTTATGTGTAGAGGCATGCTGGAAAGAGGCAAGAACAGACTGCTAAGGTGTCTTTCCTGCTAAAGTGGATTGCAGAAACTTAGTGCATTTGCTTTAAAGGGTAGATAACTGCATTCTGAGCTTGAAGTGAAGTCCCACGTTACTCTCTACAGGCATTTGACTGGGCAATGCAGTGTCAAAAGTCTGCACATAGTTAGCCAGGTTTATAATGCTCAAGTTTTCACATTCATTACCACTTCTTTTCACACCCAGGTTTTATTTTGCTGAATAGAGCTTTGTAGTTGAATCTAATACCGAATGTGTAAATTTTATTTGTGTTTTCTCTGCTTTTGAGGTCTTATCCAAAAATGTCTTGCTCATTCCAGTATTTTAAGCCATTTTCCTGACATTTTGTCCTGTTAATAGTCCTTTAACAGGTACATTTATTGTTACATGTTTTAATTTTCTATTATGTGTGTGGGTGTTTGTATGCCCATATGCCTGTGTATCTCCAGTGTACATGATGCCTTGGAAGCAAGAGCACTGGAAACCTCTGGAACTGGAGTTACAGGAAACTGTAGGCTGGCATGATGGTGCTAGGAATTAAACCCAGGTTCTCTGGAAGAGTAGTCAGTGATTGGGGCTGCTTATCTACCTCTCTCCTATTTTTATATTTAATTTCGTAAATTCATTAGAAGTCATTATTGTACATCTTACTATCCAATTTCTCCAGAATATTTTCTTTGGAAAACTGTACCTTGTCAGTGTATTCCTAGTATCTTTGAAGAGAATGAGCTGACCGCAGTCAGGTGAGTCTTCCTCTCTGTGCTTTACCCTCTTGCAGTGATTGATGTCTGGTATTGCACACAACACAATGCTTCGTAAAAATATTTTTATTTGTTCTTTGAGAATTTCATATATTTTTGTCATATTGTTTTGAATCCTTCAACTTCCTCCATGTCCTCGCGACTTCCCTGTCCGTCCAAATTCTAATTCTTTCCCTCTATTAAAATCACCACAATAAAACATGGAGTCCAACTTTTGCTAAACAGCTGCTCCTCCAAGGGACCCGCCCTGGGTGTGGTTGGTTGATTCCTTCTCCCCTAAACTATCAACTTCAAATAGCTTCCTGTCCAGGGGCAGACATGTGCATCTTCTTCCTATCCTCTGTGCTAGGATTTTTGTCTGGCGTGGGCTAGCACAAGTCCTCAGCATGCTGCCTTAGTCCCTAAGAGTTCAAATGTGTATCGCCCTGCTGTGCTTCAAGCAAAAAGTGCTTTCCTTGAAGCCATTCACCACTTTTGACTCTTAGGATATTTTTGACCCCCCTTTTTTCATAGAATCCTGAGCTTTGAGGGGAGGTATATGATTAGAAATCCCATTTAGGGCTGAGGGTCACGTACTCTCTGCACAATTTCTAGCTGTAGGTCTTTGTGCTGATTATCATCTACTTTATGACATTTCTCTAATGAGGTTTGAGGATATTCTGACCTGTGGATATAACAATACGTCATTAGGAGTAACTTTATTACTCTGTTCATTTAGCAAAATTATGGTAATAAATTTTCCCCTAGGGCCCATGACCTATCTAGTTTCATGTACATGGACTCATAATAGTCTCAGTTCGGGGTTTCATCTCGTAGAGTAAGACTTAAATACAATCAGAAAGTGGTTGGTTACTGTCATAATATTTATGCCAGTACTGTGTTATTGGGCATATCTTACAGGCAGGTCAATATTATAATTTGCAGAGTTCACAGTTAAGTGAGATTAATGATTACTTTTCTCCTCTAGTAGTGAAAACCTTCCAGCGATTATGGAAGTGTAGGATTAGGTGTAGTGGGAGACTGCTTATTGGTTCCCAGCTGCCTGGCTAGCTTACACCTGAAATAACAACCCAGAAACTGTGTTAATTAAATCACTGCTTGACCCATTAGATCTAACTTCTTATTGGCTAACTCTTACATCTTAATTTAACCTATTTCTATTAATCCATCTATCACGACGTGGCTGTGGCTTACTGGCTAAAGTTTCAGCATGTCTGACTCTGGCGGCTCCATGGCTTCTCTCTAATTTTACCTTCTTCATCCCATGCTTCGGCTTAAGCCAGTTCTTTATTTATTAACCAATAAAAGCAACACATAGATAGAAGGACCTCCTACACCAATCATGAATGCACCAATTAAGGTGAAGTTTCCGGTTGTGTACCAGCAGATTTCTCTATATTCTAAGTGTGTGCCGAAGTGTGTGCTATTTTGTAGCATATTTTGAAGTAACATAGTATAATGTCTTTAACTTTGCTCTTTTTACCCAAAATAACCTTGGTTCTTCAGGCCTCCCTTTTTGTGATCCTGTAAAGATGTCAAGATTTGTTTTACCAGTTTGTTATAAGAGTAACAGACTGTTCATAGAAATTGCGTTGAGTTTTTAGATTACATTTGATAGCATAGACAATTTAACAGTGTTGATTCTTCTGGTCCACAAACAAGAGATATAGTTCCGCTTTTTTCTCTTTGGTTTATTTCATCGATATTTTATAACATATATTATAAGGTTTATTCTCATTCATTTATTAAGTTAAATTAATTCCTAGGCATTTTTTAAATGGGATTTTCCTTTTGGCTTCTATTTCATAACCCACCATTGGCATATAACAGTGTTACTGATTTTGTGTATCAATTTTTATTTTGTGCAACTTTGCTGAATTCACTGCTGCAATAGTTTCTCTGTGCCATAGTGTAATTTTTTGTTGTTGATTTTCTCTTTAGGAGCCCACCACCTAGTTCCCAAATAAATGCAAGGAGACTTATTCTTTTGAATGCCTGGCCTTAGCTTGGTTTATTTCTAGCCAGATTTTTAAACTTAAATTATTCTTTTTTCTGTTTAACTGCATTTTGCCTCTGAGATGTTTTAACCTTTCTTTGTTATATCTTTCTTTCTTCCTTCCTTACTTCTTTATTTCTTTTTCCCTCCCTCCCTCCTTCCTTCCTCCTTTCCATCCTTTCATCCACTCATCCTCCCTCCCTCCCTCCCTCCCTCCCTCCCTCCCTCCTACTCCATGACTCGCTGTGAGGACGGGTGGCTGGCTCCTGCTGTCCTCCTCTACTTCTTCTTTCCTTGCTCCACTCCTTTCTTCTCCCATTTATTCTGTCTTCCTGGCTGCTCTGCCAATTTTTCTTTCCTGACCAGCTGTTGACTGTTCTGCTCTTTATTAGACCAATCAGGTGTTTTAGACAGGCAAAGTAACACAGCTTTATAGAGTTAAGCAAATACAACATAAAAGAATGTAACATATTTTTACATCATTAAATATATATTTCAAGCCAGGTGAGTTTGAGGCCAGCCTGGTCTACAAGAGCTAGTTCCAGGACAGGCTCCAAAGCTGCAGAGAAACCCTGTCTCAAAAAAACAATCAAACAATCAATCAATCAATAAACAAATAAATAAATATTCCACAGCATAAATGAATGTAACACATCTTCAACTAATATTCCACAGCAGCTTATTTAAGGATATTGTAAATAAGATAATGTCCTCCTGCATACATCTATAGTTTGACTTTCTCCTTTTCAGTTTGGATGCCATTCATTTCTTTCTTGTGTCTAAATGTACCTGTAAGTACTTCCTATGCTATGCATTTGACAGTTTGATGTTTTCTAAACATTGGAGAGGATGCTTGTAGCTTTATCCTCTCAGTAATTATCCAAGGCTATCATTATGCTGAGATACACTCCTTTTGGACCATTTTTTTTTTGCAGCATTTTTCTTATGAAGGGATATTTAACTTTGTCAAATAATTGTTCTGTATCAATTAACATGATCATATAGTGTCTGTGGCTTATCCTGTTTAATGTGCTGTACCACGTTCATTGATTTACATATGTTAAGTTATTTTTTCATTGCTGGAATAATTGCCAATTTTTAATTGTATACTTATTGATGTATAAAATATTTTTAATGTATTTTTGGAGTTGATTTGCTAGTATTGTTGTTATGGCTGTGCCTATAAAAGTTATTGGCCTATAGTTTGGTTTGTATGCATGTTTTGGTATCTGGGTAATTCTTGCTTTATAGAATCAGTTTGGGAGAATTCTTTCTTCCTCAATTTCTTTTTGTAGTAATTAAAAAAGATTTGATATTGGTTACTTTTTTAAACCATTGACAAAAATTGGCAGAAATCTTCTGGTCTTCTGGTGGGAATCTTTTATTATTGATTTGATATCATCATTTGTTTTTGTTCCATTTAGGTTTTCTATTTTATTGTATTTCATTTTTGATAATGTATATATATATATATATATATATATATATATATATATATATATATATATATATCTTGGAGTCAGTTAATTTATTCTAGAATGCCAAATTTATATTGTGAATTATGCCAATTCACAATAACCTGAAATGATTGTATTCCTGTGGTATCCAGTCTTACAGAACATTAGAACTCCATTTTTAATATACTTGTACCCCCTTTCTCTGTTTATTTGCTACTCTGTTTATTTTCATTTCATCATTCAGAGAACTAATTCAATGTCGTTAACCTTCTGTGTTTATTTTTAAGCTCCATTTCACTTATTTTTTCATTAATCTTTTTTATATTACTACTTCTACTAGTCTTTTTTTTTTTTTTTTTGGTTTTTCGAGACAGGGTTTCTCTGTGGCTTTGGAGCCTGTCCTGGAACTAGCTCTGTAGACCAGGCTGGTCTCGAACTCACAGAGATCTGCCTATCTCTGCCTCCCGAGTGCTGGGATTAAAGGCGTGCGCCACCATCGCCCGGCAATTGAACCACTCTGTCGCTAAACAGCTACAGGTTTGAAGCCTGCACCCCAGACCACTGAGGATCATCCGGGCTCTACTAGTCTTGAGTTTGTTTTACTTGTTGTTTTCATGTTCACTGAGATATCCCAATAGATTGAAGTCTTTATGGTAATATGAAGCCACCACTATTAATTGCTATAAATTTCCATCTTTATACTGCCTTTGTTGTATCCCCAAATCTTTTGATGCCACGTGTCTATTCTTTCTTTTACTTAAAATATGTAGCAATTTCCAGTTGCTTTATTTGATTCCTGGGTTATCTAATAGTACATAGTATTATCCTGTATTTTAAGAGTTTCCAACTTTTAAACTTGCTGGTTTCTAGTTGTATCTGTGACAATATTCCAGTTTTAAAGTATTTTATGAAACTTATTTTCATGACTACTCCTACTACTTGTTCTGGGGAATTGTCCCTGTGTTCCTGAGAATAATGCATGTCTTGTTGTTGTTGACAGATGGTTCTATGGTGCATTTTAGGTAAATTTGAGTAATATAATTTAATATGCTGCTTCATTATCGTCCTTTGCTTTGAGTTCTTTTCATATCTAAATGTGGGTGTTTAATTGGCCTACCATCTTGTTTTATCATGTGTCTTTCTCTTTATGGCTTGTGATATTACCTTCATACTTTTGGGAGTTTCAATGTTAGTTGCTGAGAATCGTTGGCTTTCTCCCTTGATTGTCACATAGTTACATTTCTTGTCTGTTTCTTTTCTTGATTTAAAATCTATTTTATGTTATAAATTTGACAACAACTCGTGCTTTTCTATGAGTGATACCTGCATAGAATAACTTATAGTTTCACTATAGCTATTTTATAATTTGTTTTCTAGCTTCATTGTAATTTCTTTTGCCCTCTCCCCCAGTCTTATTCTGAAATTCAAAATAGATTGTTTTTCATACAATATGCTTTGATTATGCTTTCCTCTCTCTTACCTCCTCCAAGATCTTCCCCACCTACCTTCCTACCCACCCAAATCTTTCTTGCCTTTGTTAGAAAACATGCATCAAACAAAGAAAAGTGGAATACTTTTTAAAATGTATGTGCAGATGTGTGTGTGTGTGTGTGTGTGTGTGTGTGTGTGTGTGTGTATGCGTATAGTTGTTTCCCGTGCTTGCTTTCTCTTTGGCTCTGTTTTCCTGTCTGTCTGTTTGTCCTATTTAGGTCTGTTGTCCTCTGGTCTTAATTTGTTGTTAAGTGATTCACAATAGTGGTGTGTTTATTCTTTAATTTATTTAGACTTACCTATTGTATAATTTTGTTTTGTGGTTACTGTGGCACATTTGTGACCACCAATATAACAATATTGATCACATTCTGAATTTACAACCATTGCAGCTGAGATAACACTGAGTTGGACCAATGTCCAAACTACTATGGATTTTCTACTGATATATATTCATGGCAGAAGAGCATTGTAACAGGCTGAAGTAATACCATGTAGAACAGAAGTCCAGTAGACTAGGGTTAATGTTTTAGATGTGTTCAAAAGAAAATGTCTATTAAGATCTACTCATTGATAGGTTTTCCCAGATCATTAATGAGTTTCCTGGGAAAATTCTTTGTTTACTGTCTTTCCCTAGCCGTGGTCTAGCTGTTGCTAGATAGCTATGAACAAATGTCTAGTTACCTCAGATAGAGCAAAAATGATAGTCTAAAGAAACAAGTCTACCCATGCCTAAGATCTGGTGAGTTATTGGGGCTACTTACAAGGCTATGGGTGAGGGGTGCCTTCAGGAATACGGATGACTCAAAGGCAGCTGCATTGTTGAAAAGCCATCTGAGCATGACGACTGCTCATGAAAGCTGCAGTCCTGAGGATCTCTGGACGATGGGCAGGCAGTTTAACCCACTGGAATCTGTTCTCATCAGGAATTGTTTACTGTGTGTGTAATCCTGGGGAGGGAACTTATGAATCTATGTTACAGCTCTCTGAGACTTGTAAGTTTGGCTTCCTTCTTGACTCATATGAGGCTCACATTTTCCTCTAGGAGAGATTCTTTGCATCAGAGGAAATTGTTTCATAATCTCAGTAAGAGATGGGATGGTCTGCTGAGGGAAGTCCACTAATTGTCAACAGAAATAAATCGACATGGAGACTCTGAGGAGTAACAGCCTTATGCTGGGGCTGTCAGTGAGATGGGCAGAAACAGAAGGCCATCTTGCCATGGTAAAGGGGATACTGGTGAGATTTAGGGCTCTATCTGTGAGGACTGCTCTATAAATAAATAGATAAATCAGAAATGAAAAGGGGACATAAGTACAGACACGGAGGAATTCCAGAAAATCATTAGGTCATATTTTGAAAACCTGTACTCCACAAAATTGTTAATCTTAAAGGAAATGGACAACTTTCTGGATAAATATCACTTACCAAAATTAAATCAAGGGCATATAAGCAAATTACATAGATCTATAACTGTTATTTATTTATTTTCCTCTCCATCTCCCACTCTTCTCCCCTCCCCCCACTCCTCTCCCCCTCTCTCCACTCCTCTCCTCTCCCCCCACTCCATTCCCCCTCCTCTGGAGTCTGAAGAGCAGTCTGGATTCCCTGCCCTGTGGGAAGCCCAAGGTCCTCCCCTACTCCATCCAGGTCCAGGAACGTGAGCATCCAAACAGGCTAGGCTCCCACAGAGCCAGAACATGCAGTAGGATCGAAACCCATTGCCATTGTCATTGGCTTCTCATCAGCCTTCATTGTCTGCCATGCTCAGAGAGTCCAGTTTTATCCCATGCTTATTCAGTCCCAGTCCAGCTGGCCTTGGTGAGCTCCCAATAGATCAGCCCCACTGTCTCAGTGGGTGGGTGCACCCCTTGTGGTCCTGACTTCCTTGCTCATGTTCTCCCTCCTTCTGCTCCTCATTTGGACCTTGGGAGCTCAGTCCGGTGCTCCAAAGTTGGTCTCTGTCTCTATCTCCATCCATCGCCAGATGAAGATTCTAAGGTTGAAGAAATAGAGACAGTCATCAAAAGTCTCTCAATCAAAAAAAAATACAACCCAGGACTAGATTGTTTCAGCTCAGAATTCTATAAGATTTTCAAAGAAGAACTAATACCAATACTCCTCAAGTTTTTCCACACAATAGAAACAGAAGGAATATTGTCAAACACTTTTTATGAGGCTACAATTACCCTGATACCCAAACAACACAAAGACATTACTTAGAAATAGGATTACAGACCAATCTCACTCATGAACATTGATGCAAAAATACTCAATAAAATACTGGCAACTGAATCTAAGAACACATCAGAAAAATCATCTACCATAATCAAGTAGGCTCCATCCCATAGATACAAAAATCTGTCAATGTAATTCACCATATAAATAAACTAAAAAAAAAAAACCACACATGATCATCTCATTGGATGCTGTAAAAGCTTTCCACAAAATACAACATATCTATGATAAAGGTCTTGGAGAGAGCAGGGATACAAGGGATATACATAAATATAATAAGGCAATATACAGCAAGCCAAGAGCCAACATCAAACTAAATGGAGAGAAACTCAAAGTGATCCCACTGAAATCAGGAACAAGACAAGCTTGTCCACTCTCTCCATCTCTATTCAATATAGTTCTTGAGGTCCTGTCTAGAGCAATAAGACAACAAAAGGAGATCAAGGGGATACAAATCGTAAAAGAAGATGTCAAGCTCTCACTATTTGCTGATGATATGATAGCTTACATAAGCAACCCCCCCAAATTCTACCAATGAATCTCTACAACTCATAAACACCTTTAGAAATATAGCAAGATGCAAAATTAACTAAAAAAAAAGTAGCTCTCTTTTACACAGATGATAAAAGGGCTGAGAAAGAAATCAGAGAAACATCGCTAAATCGATAATAAAGTATCTGAAGGTAATTAGATTTTCCACTGCCAGTGATTCTGAAATAGGAAGAAAAACTACCTTCCCCCTGGTAATATACCATAGAAATAGTTCACATCCTTTCTTTTCCTTCCTTCCTTCGTCCCTCCCTCCCCCCCTCCCTCCCTCCCTCCCTCCCTCCCTCCCTCCCTCCCTTCCTCCCCCTCTTCCTCTCTCTCTTCCTTTCTTCTTTTTTTGTTTTAAATTTTCAAGACAGGGTTCTCTGTGTGTAGCCCTGGCTATTCTGGACCTTACTTTGTAGACCAGGCTGTCTTCAAACTCACAGAGATCTGCCTGCCTCCGCCTCCCTAATGCTAGAATTAAAGGTGTATACCACCACAGCCTGGCACATTCTTTCTTTTTTAAATCTTTGCTGGAATATTCTGTTAACACTACTGTCTGACCAATTTTAGAGAAATATTTGTCTGACTCAATTGTGGATTATTGTACTCTGCATCATATTAAATGTTTTATTCCAAGTGTGCACTGCAGAACCTCATCTTCCTTTGCTCTGGTGGTTTCTCAAATCACATTTAATACTCTTTTCTAGAAGTATCTCCTTAATTAAATAACACACATGCTTTAGAACATTTAACTTTCTGTCCAGTAATTCAGGAGGCAGGCAGCAGGGCATATTAGACTCACCTGGATGAATATGTACAGACACGCATGAAGTGAGCTCTTGGGGAACAGTGCTCTGAACAAATTGTTTTTGGATGAGATACCAGCTCATTTTGCCCACTGCTGTGTTGCTGAACTGCAAATGCACCACCACAGATGACTGTAACGTATATTCCAGGAAGTCAAAAATCAGTTTTTTAAAGGTGCTGTCTTTGCTGCTACAGTCTTGGGATGAAAGAAACACTTGTACAATACTCCGTGGAAGCATTGTGAGAATCACATTCAATCAGGGACTTCCTCTATATGAACCTGGCCTAAACACCGGAGCTGGAGGTTTTAATGAGAGAACCTCTCATTCATGAGAAGAACTCATCAGTGTCTCATTCCACGCATGTGCTGCAAGAGAGAAAATTTACATTTGTAAGGTAAAATGTCACCTATCTAGAAACCTACAGAAAGAAAATTCAACTGCCATTCACCAGGGCTTAGCTCTGCCGTAGCATTTATGTTCACAAATTTCCATCATGGAAAATAAAATAAATTACCTGAATTAATTTCAATTACTTTATCATACACATTTGGAGGATTTCGACATTTAAATAATTACACATGGGCTGTGAATAGGAACCTGGATCTGAGATTCAGTCCTAAGGGAGCAGCCCAGGCTTTTCTCTGAAGAGGTTTTGTATTGAGTATGAAGACAAGTATTCAGCCTCCTTGAATCTTTTAAAGTGATGCTTAATTTCAGAAATGGGCTCAAAATTATGGATTATAGAATTTTTTTTCATGTAAGACCTGCTATAAATTGAGCATTAGCAGATCAAGTGGCAGTCCTTTGATTGCTGGCTTTTATTATAGACTTTTGCTACTCTCATTTAAATGATCTAAGAAATAACTGTAGAAATGATGCATCAAACTTTTGGATTTCTAAAGCTCAAATAGGAAACCTTTTTCCTGACAGGAACAGAGGTGTAGTGTGAGTTCCAGAGTCAACTCTGATGAGTATGAGTTCTTTCTCTGTGGACGTCGAATTAAAATGGGTACTACTGGTGTATTGTATTTTGAACTGGATGAAGGGTGAGAGCAGTAACTTCAAAGGAAATGGTTATGGACCCTAGAGGTTTCTGCATTGTTTCTCACTATTCCTGGAAGAGAGAAGCAGGTCCATCGTGTAGTACAGACTCTTGGCTTCACCCAGTGTACACATCAGAAACATTGCTTGCTTGATCATCTTCTTTTTCTTTTTCACTCGTGATTATTTCCATAAGATGTTCCATCAGGGGTTATGAGAAGCAGGTGGCAGCCAGTGTTCAGATGTCAACCCACCAGAAGCATAGTAATCTGATGGAGGATTAATCCTGTCCAGGCAAGACCTGCAGGACCATCGACTCTGAAAACTGCTGTTCACTTTTGCTGAAGCTGCTTGGTGTCCCTTCAATACCTGCATTGTCGTGTGTAATCTCATGTGATGTGTATATGTAATCTCATGTTTTCATCCCAATCGTATAGGTATATACATCTGTGGGTGGGTCAGGAGGTGACTTTTCATTTGGCTGTGTATTTTTGATATATAGATTACTTACTGGAATTTGCTCTGTAATGGATATATTTGTCCCACAACGACTTTGGACATTTCGAGGCATGCTTTCTTCCTTTGCTTACTGGATGGCTTCTTCCATTCTAGGGTACCTTCGGTGAGAGAATTTAGTCATTAGCCAGAAACCTTGGCTCCCACAGCCTGTCTCCATTCTGTTCCCTAAGATACTTTAGAAGCCACCTCCCTGCCATTATCTTCCTTTTGGAAGGATATGCAGCCAGGAAAAGAGTCTTTCATGTAGGTCACACTTGGGACCTTCAAAGATAAAGGGGCGTCCAAGCTTATTTGAGATTGAGTGCCCTGCTTCTCTTATAGCTGACTTGGGAAAGCGCTAACTTTAACTGAAAGTTACCCGCTTTGTGTAACCTTTATCTGTTTTCATGACCCTGAAGAATGCGAGTCCTGTAACACTGCTATTGCCAGAAAATCGCTGATTGTGTCTGTCTGTATGTATAAACTGGAGACATTGGAGGACTGATGAAGAATAAAGAAACAGATGCACAAAAGTATATAGTGGAGAAGTCACTTTGCCCTCAGACATTTCCAAGTCCTGCACTTGCTGTAAGCTTTCTCCCTGAACCTTGAGGAGGCACAGAGGCTGGAACTCAGAGGCCTCCAATAATGTTCTTTGTCTAATTTCTTAAATAGCCAAAAAAAAGGAGACTCAAGTTACATATTAGAGACTTTAACTTCAAATAGATGGATTTAAAATATCAAAAGTAAAGGTGAAGTAATGACATTATACGAAGCACTACATTTAAGAAAGCCCCTCATTAAAGCAGCTAAGAAGAGGTGAAGACAGAAGGGGGTGATGATGAGTATGGGAAAGAACATAGATAGTCATTCTTGAGAAATCATGCAGGGATAAAGTGAGCATAGATTTGGAGCTGAAGATAGGTAAGCATGCATTCACTCATTCACCAGCTTATATGTAAATCAAGTTCTTATTGTTTCTTTTGGGTCATTGGCCTCTCCAGTAGAATAAGGATAATGTTATATATCTTTAAGAATCTGTGTAATGTTTGTTAATGCCATACGTGAAACTACTACACATAGCATCACCTTCACTGTGAGTACTTACCAAATTATGTATCCTGTTATGTCAAAATACCAAGCGAATATAATTATTATTCTGTTAACGATGCAGATATAGAAAGCTTGATGACCTGAGTTTGATTCTCCTAACCCATGACTGAGAGAGGGAACTGACTCCCAGAGGTGTTCTCTGATTTCCGCAGTGGTGTTGTTATAACCACGCTGCAGCCAAGTGCACATCTATACTCACACTCATCTCGAGCACACACAGACATCCACACACTCACACCAACAATACTAAAAATGAAATGCAGACTCTTTGCGTGCGAATGCTAGGCCAACTTAACATTGTGCTTTACAGGAAAAAAAGTTAAAAATTTCACATTTTACTTTATTTGCTTATGAAATACACACCTACTTTGGAGCATTGTTCTAAGTTTGAAATAAATGACATGTATAAACTAAGGACAACATTGGAGACTATAGATTCTCTGCTTTCAAATTTTTCATCATTATGTAATAATCTGAGAGCCATGGAGGAGACACAAATGCAGACAAACGGAATGATGGAACCGTAGCAGACCCACATATTACTAATGAAATGAGTTTCATTGAGTAGCCAGAGTATGCTTCTTTAGGGAAGTCTTTTCAAAGACAACTGTTTTGGGACAACTGGTAGATACTGTGACCTGGCTCTTCTGCCTATAAGACATGAATCTGACTGGGTCATGGGCACAAATGCAAAACCACAGTCAAAAATGTTTTAGGACAAAATATAAATACATATTTCTGACCTCAGGATAGGAAAAGATTTATTTTGCAGGACACAAAAGTCATCCAGCAATAAATATACAAGGTTCATTATGGGATTTAGGCAAAATTTAAAATTTTTATTAATCAGGTCTGTACTAAAATAAAGAAATAAGTGTGCGATAAATATTTATCTAAATATCTAAAATATCTAAAATAGACTTTTATGCAGAGTATATAAAGTATCATACCTATAAATTATAAAATAGCAAAACATTTGAAAGAAATGCAGTCCCACACACCTATAACAACTGAAACAGCCAAGAGGCTGAGGCAGGAGGATTGTGAGTCTGAGACAATCTGTACATTATTGAGAAAGACTCTCACAAAATGAAAGAGTGCAATGTGCACATTTCTCATTTATAAAAGATTATTCATGAATAAGCACCACAGAAAAGTTCTGCTCATCATTGGTTGTAAGGCTATGCAAACCAAACCTGTGAGATGCCGCCAGGACAACTGGGATGACTGGTGTAAAAGGACTGGACACATCCAACACTGATAAGGACGTAGAGTGACAGGAGCTCTCATACACTGCTAATCTGTGTAAAGTGATAAGAAAAATCCTGAGGAAAATTTATTGCCAGTTTCTTACCAAATTAACTGTATGACCTGGATATACTTCTTACTGAGACTTAGTATGACTTATAAAAAAATGGTGCTGGACAATTGTCTATATTCTGTCAATTATGTTTTAAATAAATGCTGATTGGCCAGTAGCCAGGCAGGAAGTATAGGCAGGAAAACCAGACAGGAAGTAGAGGTGGACCAATGAGAACAGGAGAATTCTGGGAAGAGGGAAGCCCATTCCTCCCTAGTCCTGCCTCAACCACAGAAGAAGGAAGATGTGACTACGCTGTTGAAAAAGGTACTGAGCCATGTGGCTAACATAGATAAGAATAATGGGTTAATATAAGTTATAAGAGTTAATAAGAAGCCTGAGCTATGGGCCAATCAGTTTATCACTAATATAGAACCTCTGTGTGATTTCTTTGGGACTAAATGGCTGTGGGATCTGGTGGGAGGACAGAAACCAGTACAAACAGTAAACAGAAAAATATTCATCAAGCATTATTGTAATAGCTAGAACAGAAATAGCCCAAAAGTATGATGCTAATAAACAAATTGTGTAATGTTGTTTAGCAATTTAAAAATTATTGGTACATAGAACAGCATGGGTAATAATCGATATCATATTAAGACATTAGACAGAAAAAAATAAATCCTCTGAAATCATTCCTGTGAAACCAAACTGTAGACAAAGGTAGCAGGAGTTTCATAGTAACTGATGGGGGGGGAGTGGATCAACTGGAAATAACAGGTGTCTTTTGTTCTGTAACATACTTGAATGGTGACTGTACCTTGTACAGTTTTCTTTGAATATCAGTTAGAAAATACTATACGGTTCACAAAAATCATCAAGGTGAACATTTAAAATTTTGCATTTTGTTTATTATATATAAATAAAAACTAAAAATTCTGCAAGAACAGAAGTGTCAAATCATTGAGTTAAAGGAAATCACAGAGTAGCCTGAAAAAAAAAATGATGTTCAAAACCAGAGAGAACATAAAAACAATCTTTTGCTCCATTTGTTTGTTGGAAAAATTGAATCATTTTCTAGTACAAACCCTTTTTGCCCTGAAATGTGTCACAATGCCCAGCATAGCCGTCCCAGGCTGTCTAATCCCCAGTGTATAGTTGCTAACGCAGCTCATTTCAGGTCTCCAAATAGACTCGCATTGCTGTGTCCTCTGTTGTAAATAAAACAAACTTCGCCATAAGTGAACATTTTATGTGTCTTATGTTTTCATCACAAAGTAATTCCTCACAACACAACCCTACCATGCTTTTATTATTTGGCCAAATGTGTGACGAGAATCTATGTGGGGATACTCAGGAGGCAGGGTGTGTGTGATGGACTCTGGCGAGGTTGGGTGGAAGATATTGGAGCGGACACAGCAAAGTTTTATAGAAGCAAGACCTCTATGAACTGCAACACGATCCTCTGGGCCTGTAAATTTTCCATAACGGTTTGATAAGTAATAGCGCATCTTTCTCCTACCTTAGAACTTCATTCCCCCCTGCTTTTTGAACAGTTATATGTTGGCTGCCTTTAAACTGTGTGTATCCCTAGTCACCAGACTGTTTAAGGACATGATTGTTTAAATGATTTGGAATAATTTTTATCCCTGATGGGCCTTATTGCAGTTATGCCAAATGCTGAAGTGAAGAGTGGTAGCTACAAAGAGACCCTGTAGAATTTCATATTTTCAAACTTCTTTTCAGAACATGGAAAAAGGGCACAAAGTGTTCTGGCTTTGTTGGGTGGGCATTGCCCTGTCTTTGGAGCTGTTAGAGTTCAGAGGAAATTCTGACATAAACGGAGTGCTCTGTTCTGGAAACAACACTCAAGAAAGTACAACAGGTGCGTGTTTCTTTTACTTAAAATAAAAAATGCTGTTAATTGCATCCTGAAAGACATGACTTTGCCTGGCTTTGAGTGCATGCTGTCCGTGTAGGTGATTTAGGAGGATAGTGACATTAAGGTTTCCCCATAATGTACCAGTAACACCTGCAAAAAAGAGTATGCATCTACTATAAATGGAATTTTGTTTCCATAAAAATTGGACACACTAGCACAAAGGAATGATTTGACAATTATAAATCCAAGAACATTTTCTACTTCTTGCCTAAAACTAGAAAAGAAGAAGAAAAAAACCCATAAAGTTACTATAGAATTGATGACCAAAGGAACGACCATCATATATATGATTTGTGTGCATGTGTGTGCGTGTGTATGCATAATAATAACAACTAAAGAAAAAGAGGCTTTGATTTTGAGAGGGAGCAAGGCAGGGTGTCTTAGGTTTCTCTTGCTGTGATAAAGATCATGAACAATAACAACTTGGGAGGGAAGGGGTTAATTTCATCTGAAGGAAATCAAAGCAGGAACTGGAGGTGGGGACTGAAGGGGAAGCTATGGAGGATGCTGCTTACTGGCTTGCTCTTCATAGTTTACTCAACCTGTCTCCCTAAAGAATTTGGGGCTGCCTGTTCAGTGGTACCACCACGTCCAGTGGGCTGGGAGCTCCCACATCAATTATTAATAAAGAAAATGCTGTACAGACTTGCCTATAGGCAATCTAACAGAAGTATTACTCCACCGGAGTTTCTCTTCCCTGGTAACTCTGACTTGTGTCTAGTTGAGAAAAACCCAACCAGGACATGGGGCAGGGGTGAGGGGAAAAGAGGGGAGGGAGATTGCATGGGAGGAGTCATAGGAAGAAAAGGGAAGGGGATGATGATGTAATTGTTTTTAATCACAGATAAAGAATAATCAAAAACTACCCTTCTCAGGCTGCCAATAGAGCTCAGAATTTCCAGCAGCAGTGTGTCAAAGGGGAAAAGAAAATTCAGCCTGCCCCAGTAGAAGCAGCCTCTAAGCTTCTGCAGTAAATTTTCGCTCCTCTCCTTCTCCCACCCTTTCCTTCTGATTCTTAGTCTCTCTTGATCCTTGCAGGCAGAACAGAAAGAGATGGAGATGTATGGGCCAGCAGGCACCAGGTTTCACGCCAGGCTCTTTAGGGTCTGTAATCTCATTTAATTTCTGTCTTAGCCCCATGAGGTTAGTAAATTTCCCGAGGTTAGCTCCCTTGCCTAAGGTCACTCAGTCAGATTGCTACTCCCACTGTGGGGTTTCCTTGCTGTTTGAAGACATAATATTGCCTCCAAAGGAGGGGTCTGCAGGCTACAAGGCTTTGGGGAACTACACACATCCTCCTTCGTAAGACAGTCAGAGCCTTTCATAGTCAGGCTAATCTTTAATATGCTTGGATTAGAAAAATCATGCTATTTCAGTGGTACAATTGCCCAGTTTGATTTTTTTCCCGTTATTCACACATCCTGTAGGTTTTTCTCCTATATTTTTGGTTTTAAAGAATTTCTTCCCTTTAATAACTCGCAACACAGTTTATTGCTTCATTTTTCCTGTAATTGTTTTCCAGCTGTTGAAATTATCAAATTACTTTTGTAATGTCATGTGATTTTTTTTTCTGAACTTGCTAAATGAAGCAATTACTTTGTATGTCTGTCTTTTTATTTAAACACTGTACCGTTAGCAAATCTGTCTTTTGAGTTTTACCTACAGCTTAAGAGTTAAGTATGGCTATGCTAGGAGACAGTCATTTCTTCTTTGACACAGGGAAAAGGCCCTTTTAAGTAATATATTTTCAGAAGTTCTTTCCCGGTAGTCATTCTACTGAAGGGAAGATTTTGAATTATTTTCCTTAGTTAACTAATAAATATTTATTCATGGTCTATTACATGCCCAGCATGTTATCTGCAGACATTTAGATATTTTAAAAGACACAAAATAAGAAATACTAATACTGGACCTGGAGGGTTGGCTCAGCAATTAGGAATACTGGCTACTGTTCCAGATTGCTGGGGTTCAATTCCCAGTACCCACAAATCAACTTAAAAACCATCCTTAACTCTAGTTCTTGGGGAGTCTGAAAGCTGCCTTTGGCCTTTGTAGGAATCAGGGTAGGCAAGTGGTATATAAGCATACATGCAGGCAAAGCACTCACATGATTAAAACTAGAATGTCTAAGCTTACTTTGTAGTGTTATTGTGGAAAGAAGTGTAACATATGGAGAATTCAGGCTGCAAATGCCTAATTAAACATTAGGAACTCAACAATTGAAAGCTTAGTAGGAACTATGATTGTTAGGAAAGGCCTCAGTGGGGTTGTGGAATTTGGCCTACAAAACTGACAAAACAGAAGAGATAAGTAAGGCCATTTTATGGGGAAATTAACACTTAGAAAGGTAAATATTGAATTTTCTGCATGGATCTGACGACAGCGAGGCACTTACCCCACAGAAGGGAAAACTAGACACATAAAATAAGGACTGTAAGAACGTTGGCATGGCAGCCAAATAGCAAAACATTAAATACCCCGAAAGTAAATGTGAAGAGTTTATATTTGAAAGTGGCAGATGATAAGAGCTCATCTGTTCTGGAAATTAAGAGATAAAAGAAATCTCTGAGGAATATGTAACATGAAAATATGCTGACAGTTGGATCAAAGTAGCAAGGGCCATGTTGGAAATAAATGGTTGTAAGAGCTCTTTGGGAGGAGGGAGGGCTAAGTATAGGGATATGATAGTTGAAATAGATGAGATAAGGTAAATCCTTCAAAATGGCATTAAAGAAAAAGTGATTGAGATTTACAGATTAAAGAATGGTTATATCTCTCCCTAGCTGCCCAGAAAAGAAGTCCTCTGATTGATAGAAAAGAAAACAGATTCACTGGTGTTGTGATGCCTCATGTTGGAGTTGAAGCTAAGAGTACATATCAGCCCTTTACACTGTAGTGACAAAGACAGAGTGGCCAACTCAAAGAACACCATACAAAGAAGACAACAGTGAAGATGAGGAGAAATGGTATTAAAAGACAGGTGGGGCCCCAATCAAGTGCTAAAGATGCTAAAGAATAAGAGAATTCCATGAGGGGTAGCTCGTAGCAGCAGACTGTAAATGTGGAAAAATAAATAGGGAAGAAGATCATGGCCATGAATTTATCAGGAACAGATCACTTGAATCCTTCAAAAATAATGCACATGGAATAATATGCCCTGTGACAAATGGTAAACGAGATTAAAAGGAATTTGAGATGAAAAAATGTAGCTCAAATATTTGAAAGCTTGGTATCAACACCAGAAAAGGATATTTGCTAGGAAATAGAATAGAAGGGCAGGAATAAAATGATGAGGTTGCAATTACCCTCTGAAATGGTGCCATTAATCTTTGCCTCCTGTATTCATACTCAACTATTTGATTTTATCTCACATGCAGTAACATTGATTTGTGTTATCAATATTATATTGAAAATCGTGTGATGTGACTTAGGAGACTAGATCATAAGAACATTGTGGCTTCTTCATGTCCTTTCACATGCTCAAGATAATATCCAATCAGATTGCAAAGAGGGCTGAACATCCTCCCAGTGATCTGCATATCTAACTGTTTAACTCCTTGAATAAGAATAACCCAAAGGCTCACATATTTGAATGCATAGTTGCCAGGGAGTGGAGTGATTAGAACTTTTGAAATGATTAGAAGGATTAGGGTGTGTGGCCTTGTTGGAGCAAGTGTGTCACTGGGGGTGTGGTCTTGGAGGTTTCAAAAGCTCAAGCCAGACCTACTTTCTTCTTGCTTCCTGTGGCTCAGGATATAGAACTCTCAGCTACCTCTCCAGCAGCATGTCTGCCTATGTGCCACCATGCTCTCTGCCATGACTATAATGGACTAAATTATAAGAGGAGGCCCCTTGTTTGTTCCAGCTGCCCAGAACCAAATAACCACACAGAAACTATACACTGCTTGGCCCATTAGCTCTAACTTCGTATTGGCTAACCCTTTAATTTAACCTTGCCATAGGCTCAAAGCAATTCTTTATTCATTAACCAATAAAAGCAAGACACAGACAGAAGGACCTCCCACACCACTAAACCTCTGAAACTGTAATCCAGCTCCACTAAATGCTTTCTGTTATAAGAATTGTCTTGCTGTGGTGTCTCATCACAGAAATAGAACAGTGACTAAGACAACTCCCCTCGCACCACAATATACTCCATGGTTTTACGATATTTCATCCCATCAATTAAATAATAATTGTCCTGCTTTTTGTATAGCTCTTTACAATATCTTGGTTAGACTTCCATATACATTCTATTAATTTTTATAGTTTATATTCAAAGTTTATGTGTTTTGATATACATAGGCATAGTTAAAATGATTATCATAATCAATTAAAACAATATATATTCATCATTTAATTACCTTTTCTTTTTGTGATAACAACATTTGAATGAAGCTCTTTATAAACTTTATTAAACTATACCTGCTGCAGTTACCATGCTATATATTTGACTTCTATATCTTAACAAGACCTCTGGTAACCACAGCCCTACTGTTCATTACTGAATATTTAATTTTCTCAGATTCCACATATTCAGCTGAATTTTCTTTCTTTTTGATTTGCTTCACATATCATATTGTCCTCTAAGTGTATCTGTGTTGTTACAAATTATGGAATTACTCTCATTTTATGGCCAATGTTTATTTTATGTATGTTCCTATGGGTTTGTACATATTATTAAGTGAATATATATAAATATATGTTTGTCTATATAAATGTTGTTGCCACAGTTTTTAACAATTTATCAATTGGTGGACACATTATTTTCACATCTTAACTATTGTGAATGATACTGTAATGAACTTTAGTGTATGTGTTTTTCTAAAAACTGTTGATTTCATTCACTGACATATCCAGAAAAGGGATTGCTCAATCACAAAATAAGCTTATTTTTATCTGTTTGAGAACCCCCATAATGTTTAATATCTGTATCAGCCCACGGCCTTATATAATTAGCATTCAGGTATCCTTCTGCTCAGTACCATTCTAATGCTTGTTATTTTGTCGTTTTGATAAGAGATGTCCCCGTAGGTCTGGAATGATAGCTCAATGATGTTGTGATCTGTATTTCCCGGGAGATTAGTGGTGAGTATGTATTCTTCCATATAGATGTTGGTTATTTTTCTGCTGTTTTTGTAAAAATACATATCCCGGTCCTTTGCCCTTTCCAGGGGTTTATGAGTATCTGCGGCATCAATAGCAACACCTTCATTATTTTTATGCTGTTGTCATCTGAGTTATTTTTATGCTTCACTTTTTGTGATATATGGTTCACAAATTTTCTTTCCCATTCCCTGTCCTGTTTTTATGTTTTGTTTATTATTTCCTTTGTTGTGCAGAATATTTTATATTTAATGTAGCACTACTTGTTTATTTTGTTCCTGCTTCTTGGGCTTCTGGTCAAGAACAAGTCAAGGATCTTTTCCACTCTTTTCTTCCAGGAGTTGACTTATCATTAAGTCTTTAATCTATTTTCAATTGAATTTTTGTCTAAATAATTTTTGTGCATTATAAATATAGAATGCAAAAATTATATTAAGTAGGATTTATGTTTTTAAATACAGTTGATGACATTTAAAAGGCAATCACTATTTATTTATTGAGCTATATATTTTTTTCACTTCCCTCTTTCCCCCCCCCCACTTCTGCCCTTTCCCATGATCCTAGTCTCCCAATTTACTCAGGAGATCTTATCTTTTTCTACTTCCCATGTAGAATTAGATCATGTATATCTCTCTTGTGATGATAATCATTATTTATAATGTAACAATTAGATTAAGTAAAATAGCTCAGTAACAGACAAAAGCAATTATTATTTTTTAATTTTTGAGATAATAGAATTACAACATATTTCCCTCTCTTATTCTTTTTCTTCCTCCAATCCTCATCAGCCAACCCCACAGTGTTGTGAAAAAAGT
Organism: Microtus pennsylvanicus; assembly: GCF_037038515.1. Lineage (NCBI taxonomy): Eukaryota > Metazoa > Chordata > Mammalia > Rodentia > Cricetidae > Microtus > Microtus pennsylvanicus. The sequence continues at coordinate 24,513,077 of NC_134600.1, read as the reverse complement.
CTCCTTCAAATCATGGCCTCTTTATGCACTAATTTTTATTGCATGCATATGTATATGTGTATATATATATATATATATATATATATATATATACATACATACGTATTTCTAATATAACTTACTAAACCTATGTAATGTTACTCATATGTATATTTTCAGTTCTGACCACTTGGCACTGGACATCACATTGGTGTCTTCTTCCCTGAGGAAGACCACCTCTGGCTCCCAGCTTTCTTCGGTTGCCTCATAGCTCATTAATATTTAAAGATTCTCCATGTCGCATTATGTTTATTTTTGAATTTGCTTATGACTTTGCTATTGAGTTTCTTTTCTTCTTCCAGTTTGTGAGGATACTTCAACAGTGTGAACTCTAATCTCTAATTTGGGATGTAGAACCTAGGAGACAGGAAAGAGTCATTAAACTGGAGGGACTGTCATCTGGAAAGAAGTTTTAGAGGACATTTGACAAGAAGGGAGATGTTTATAAGTAGAACATTTCTTAGGAGTTGGAATAAATGAGCACACCTGTGTTTAAAGAGATGCTTTCACTAAGTTCTGAATCTTCTCCTGTTTCTTCCTGTCTTCTCCTCCCTGCTTCCTGTCTGTGAAAGGACAGATCTTGTTATTTCTGTTAAGAAGCTCCAGATTTTTATTGAATGTAACTAGAAAAAAATTTAGTATTTTCTAAAGGTACTCATAGAGATCTGAAAATTTCCTTTCAAATTCTCGAACTCCTCCATCCCTCCCTTCCTCTCTTTCTACCCCTTGTCTACTTAAGTGCACACACTTGTGCATTGCAGAGGCCAGAGGAGGATCTGATTTTTTTGTTCTATAATTCTATCTCTTTTTCCCTTGGGCATGGTCTCTCATTGAACCTGGAGCTAAGCTGGTGGCCAGCAAATCCCAATAATCTTCCTGTCTTCACACCTAAAGCTCTGGTATTACAGACGCATAGCATTCATTCTTAACCCGCTGAGCTATTTGCCCCAACTTCTAATAATAATGATGAAAAATAATTATAATAACATTAATTCTTTTCCCTCTTTTTCTTAGTTGGTATGTGAGACAGAGTCTTGCTATATAGCTTGACAGGCCTCCCATTTCGCCATGAATTCTGGGTTACTGGTGAGCAGCACTGCATCCAGATTTCAGAGTGGGTTGTAGAGATGGACATTGGTGGTTCAATATTGCTATTGTTGTTTTAACCCTTTAAACCTCAGTCCCTGAAATCCCATATCACGTTTTTGGTTGGTTGCCGTTGTTGTGATATGACTCACCCTGCCCCATCATGATGTAAGGTTAATTCATGCTCATGCTCTGGGGATTCTGAGTTAAACTTGTCTTTTACATGGCACCACTCAGCTCATTATGTATAGAAATAATCTTGTTCTCCTGCATTATATTAGAACTTCTAAGTTTATTTCGTATTCTGGGTGAGTTTTTCCCTCATGAATAATTTTCTAACATTAAGAGGTGTTATTTGGAATGTCTTGACCCAACACAGTATGGGGATCATCCAAATATTGTCACATTTTGTTTTTGAGTATCAGAATTTCAATAATGCCAGTATAAAATCATAAGAAAAAACTGAAACACTGGGGAGATGTATGTGCCAGATGGAAAAAATGTCAAAATCTAAATTTTAATCTTGAAGCTCTACTTTTATCAGAGGTACAAATCTACCCAGTCCTTTCCCATGAAGTGGCCATCTTCCTTTGTTCATCATTAGGACATATTTTTTTTTTTACCATACACCAAATTTTGAATGATTCTTACTTGCGTGTCTGTCACTTTTTCAAGTAAAACTATTAATAAGTAAACAATTGTGTTCATGTCTTTTCTAAGAAAAAGTAAGAATTCTGCTTCAGTATATAGTAAGACACTGTACTGTCTGTTTAATCATATAGAATACTTAAAGTGTTCTTAATGAATTGATATTTAATATCAATAGTTCCTACTGCTTCATCATGAATATCTTACTGAAATTTTTTCTTCATTTTTGTTTTTCTGTACTTTATATGACCATATAAGGAATGATTAATGGTCCCCATCTGCTATGCTTAAGGTGTCAGCAATGGTGCTCAAAATGCTCTTGAACCGACTGTTCAATGTTCAGCTAGTGAAAGAATGCAAACAACACATTTTGAAAACTGTTTTTGGAGCTAGGGAGCTGGTCCATCATAAAGTGTTGTCGTGTAAGCATGAGGACCTGAGTTCAGATGCCCAGTGCCCATATTAAGGCAAAAAGCTGCACATAAAGACTGAAATCCATGTTTGGTGGCAGAGGTGGCGGAGTAGAGGGATATGGACTCCTAAACCTCATTAGCCATTGGCGTAGTTGAGTCACTGAGCTTCAGGTTCATTAGGAGACATGGCTCGGTCACCCAGAACCACTCTCTGACTCCCCATAAGCATGCATGCACACATACACACTTATACCTCCACATGTGCCCTGCACACACACTAGCAAGAACGTATACTGCATATATTCCCTCACATTGCCCTTTCAACACCATGCCACCAAGCAGCAGCTGCAGCAGCAGCAACAGCAGTTCTGAATTTGCAAATCTTCAAAAGATCTTTGGATCCTTGAATACTTCTGTGTTGAGAGGTTTTCAAATTAGTCTCTCTGCCTAGAGTCCAGTTCTTTAGAGTTAGGTTTTTGATGTTTGTGTTTCCCATGAAACACCCCAGTCTGCATTGTCAGTAGTGTTAATGATCTGGCATTTCTTTAAAGGATGCTCTACTCTAGGTTCTCAGATGTTCTTTCAAGCCTTTGATGCCCACTCAGTTGGTTTTGACATTGATGTTTTCACATTATTTTTAGAAAGTGTCAAAGGAAAGATTTCAGATGATAAGCGGGATGCACGTTCTTTCCTCAAATCATTCCAATGTTCATCAGCCAAATTGTTGAGGAATTTCAACTGCCTGGTTCTGACATTAGGAATAGAAACTTGGATTTCTAGTATCCATGCAGGCGGTGACGGTCACTGATGTGATATTGAATCACATATGCAATAGTAAGGCATGTCTTTCCCTTTGTTCTGGCTGCTCTTGTGTCTCTGAGAAGCATCTTGCAGATTTCTTCATAGGGTTGTATATGAATACTAAGTGCCTTAACTGTCAATTTCTCTTTCATTACATCTAGTTTGTTATCTGTTATGTGTTTATAACTACCATGTCCTTTCATAGGAAGAATTCACATTGTATAGATGTTAATATTTTCTTTGTGTGTGTGGTATATATGTGGATATGTGTGTAGTTATAAGAACATGTGTTTGAACATGCATGTGGAGGAAAGAGGCCAACATTGGGCATTCCTTACTTTATTGCTTGAAATAAAGTCTCTCCCTGATCTTGAAGCTCATTGATTCAGTGAGACTGGCTTGCCACCTAGTTCTAGGAATTCTCCGGTGTCTACCTTCTTAGAGCTAGGACTCCAGCACACCACCAGGCTCAGCTTTTTATGTGGGACTGGAGGTCTGATTTGAAGTCCTCAAGCTTGTAGAGCAAGCACTTTTGTGGCTGAGCTACTTCCCCATACTTGCTTGTTAATATTTTAAATTAGTAAATAGGTCAAATGCTACGTCAATGGAAATGCAACTGTTCCCTCTTAGTGATTCTTTAACTTGGTTGTGAGCAATTCTGTTGTTCTCCTATTACTGCTACTAGAAATGGAAGAAACATCGAGAGATGAGGGGTGTGTTCATGACCTGGGTGGTGTGATACCTTCACGGGTGCTTATTTATCCTCAAACTCATTGATCTGTGTGCATATTAAATGTCTTCAGATTCTACAAGTCACTCATGGCTAAATAAAGTAATTTGAAAACTAAGTATCTTGAAATAATTTGCTAGAGAAAAGTAAATTTATAAATAAAATTGCACCAATGCCTATATCATCATGAAAACAAATTGTAAATGAATGACAATTGTAAAAAGGAAAGTACAGGTATAAAAAGAAAGCCGAGTCTGTTCCTCCTGTGTGCAGAGGAAACTGTAGTCATAACTGAAATAAGGAGGCATTTAGGATTTTAGCTGGCCTGGAACTCAATCTGTAGAGCATATGGCTTCAAACCCCACCTCCTGAGCAATAGGTGCACAGGCATGTGCTGTCACGCTGCTGTACCAATGCATCTGACCACTGGATCCTGTTGATGGTGAAAGAAGCCCAAAGTTGAGCAAAATGGCAAGACCGAAAAATAGTTGTAATTAATTTTAGAAATGGTTACCTGATACGGCAATACTAAAAATATCAAAGGGAAATTAAAACTTTGGGGAAATGTGAGCAGGGCACAGAAAAGAAGAGGCACATGACCTGAATGATACAAAAAGTTTCTCATTTTGTTCTCAATAAGTAAAATGTAAATTGACACTACACTGAGACTTCATTTCTGTTAGATTGGCAAAAGTTCTGATTCAACATTGCACTCTTTGGTCAAGCCTTAGGGGAAACAGGTGCAGTCATAAGCTGCTGGTGGAGAACTCAGTGAGGCGACTGCTAGGAAGAGGTGTGCATATTCCAGATAATTATGCATGTCTGTCTTTATTGTTCTCACCCAGGAATTCCTTTGATAGAAGTACGTTTCAAAGTAATTTTAGAAAACATAAAAAAAGCTATTTATGTAGCAGTATTCATTGCAGGGCAGTTGGATTTGGGACTATGTAAAAATATGACCATCATATTTACAAAATCAAAATTTGATCCACGACAGAATGAGGAAATTATATATTTCCACAGAGTCAAACCATCAGGCAAGGAAAATGTTTTAGCACACCACTGTTTTTAAATGTCTAACTATATAAATAGATTTATATGATCCATGGTTGAAAACTTGAGATCATGTAAAAGCCAAATTGCCATAAATACACTAAATTTTGAGAGTTTGATTTTTGAACTATGAAAATGTATTTTTATATTTTTAAAAAATTAGCATAAAGATAGGACGCAACACATAAACAAAATGTAGGTAAAGAGTTTAGTTTTACCTTTGTCATGTATGATACATGTTGACTTTAAATACCAGCAAATTTGCCCCAAATGCCTATTGAGTTATACTTAAAGATAAAATTAATACTTAAAATTTAAAAATAATATTGTAATTGTGTTGGTGTTGCTATTCTCAGTAGAATTATAATAGAGCTAAGATTTATCTTAATGTCATCTCAGCATGGCAAAAGAGATGAAAAGAACTCAAATTTGAAAATAACTTATCGATACAGACTCTTGCCTTATTCTGTATTTTCTTGCCCTTTCAACACTGTGACATTAAGGTTAGAAATCACTGAACAAGAAAATGAGGAAGGTCTGTGGAAAAGAGCCAAACTTAAGTGACTGTGCAGTGTAGAGCTATACTACAGCGTCATTCAAAACAGGCAGAACCAACAATACACATAGAGATCTCCTCTGGTTCATTGTATTTTCACCTGCATAGCATTACCTTATAAAACTGTCTACTTCATTCTAATTAATAACACTCAGAAAACTCCATGTAAGGACAACAACAAGGAGTAGACCCCAATCTGAGAAAATCTGACCTGTTCCTGGAAACCGTTCTTCCATCTATCTCCCCATACATGGTGTTTTAGTTAGGTTATTCACTGCTGGGACGAAACAGCATGACCAAAAGCAATCTGGGGAGGCGAGGGCTTATTTTTCTTACATAGCCTGAATCACAGTGCCTTTTGTGAAGCCAAGGCAGGAACTCAAACCTACAGGAAGCTGGAGGTGGAAGCCATGCAGTGGCAATGGAAGAGTCCTACTTATTGGTGTGCTCTCCATGGCTTCCTCTACCTACATCCTTATACAACCCAGGACCATCAGCCCAAAGGTGTCCCCGCCCACAAAGGCTGGTGGCTCCCATATCAATCACTAATTAAGAAAATATCCAACAGGCTTCCCTACAGTCAGGTCTTATGGAGTCATTTTCTAAATTGATGTTCCCTCCTCTCAGATGACTCCAGCTGTGTGAAATTGATGATATAAAAACTTGTAGGCACCCATGGGAGCACTCCTTCCTTTCGTTAACGTTTGCCCATAAAAAATGCACCATACAAAAACCTAGCAATGAGACTATCTAGCCAAAGGCCCACACTCATTCATTCGGTGGGGACTACTTTTATTTTCTCGATAAACTCTGTTTTCTTCATTAGGAAGAAAAGAAAGAAGATAAAAGAATACATACGTTTATTTTCTTTGTTGTATCTACCCAAAAGACTTAAATCAAAATATCTTGAAAAGAGGAAAAAATAGAGCAAGGAAGCTAGCAATAATTTGAGTGGCAATGTCAGAAATTCAGAACTGAACTTGAAGACTCTCTTGGTAGAAAATTGGAAAGGTTTTAGACAGTCAGTGAGAAAAGTAAATAATAAAGTGATGTGAATTAACGTATTCAGGGTACTTTGACAAGCTCGCCAATGTGGAGTTCAGTCCATTCAGATTTATATGCATATTGATATATTTTGACTTATTGTTACTATGTAACTTCTTGTTTCTATCTCTTTGTTTTTATTTGTCATTTTTCTTGCTGCTCTTTTCCCCTCAGACTGATTTTTGTATATTTTCCCCTTTTAATTTATTACTCCGTCCTGGATTGTTTTGGGAATGAACTCATTCTACTCCAAATGATTTCCTTTCATGGTTTTCCATGCATATTTAATTTTATAAACTATTAAGATTGTTGAAGAGAGACAGAAAGGTTGTAGATTCCGACAAGCAGGGAAGGGGGAAGAAGGGATGTCAGAGGAATTAGGGAAGTGGAATATTGTACGAAAACAATCTATTTTTGATAAAAGAAAATTTTGCACAAAATTTCAATCAACAACCCTATAAAATGTGTCTTCTAAATTTTTCACATTTTTCTTTCTTTACTTCATTTCATTTGAGTGCGCTGATTTTGTGTATCATTTAGTCTGTCAATTTTAATTTTTACTGTACCTTTTCTGTACTTCGGAACATTGATTGCATCATTTGCTTCACATTTATTCCCCGATTTGTTTTCAGGGTTTTTTTTTTTTAATGTATCTTTAATAGTTTCCTAAGTTAAACTCATTTTTGTCCTTGCCCAGTTTGATTCTTGAGGCTTGTTTGGAGGTGCAAACAGGGGAGTGCAGCTACTCACATACCCTTGATGGAAGACCTGTCCTCCTCTGGCTGGGGGAGGTTGTCCTCTTCCAAGTATTGCCCTGCCTTAGGCAATCATCGAGTAGTGAGAGGGAAGGGGGCACTGCCTACCCAGCCCAATCAGCCCAATCAGCTCTAGCAATCAATGAGGTCAATGGATCCCTCAACTAGATTGCCCTCATATCTTCACAATTTGACTCTTTTAACAATAATATTCACAATTGTAAGTGCTGAGACTCATAATTTCAAATTTTTGACTCTTTATTAAGAATTTTTAATACAATCTTTTCTCACTTTATATAGCTATCTCCATTCCCACCCTTCCTCTTGCCCCACCCTTTCTCCCCATCAGCTTATCAGAAAAGTTAAGGCTTCCCAAAGGGAGTCAACAAAATCTGACATTTCACTTCAAGGCAAAACCAAGACCCTCCCTCCTATACCTAGACTGAGCAAGGTATCATTCCAAAGAGAATATGCTCTAAGACACCAGTTCCAACACTAGAGATAAATCATGGTTCCACTGCCAGTGGCCCCCAGACTGTCAAAGACTCACAACTGTCCCCCACATTCAGGGGGCCTAGTTTGGTCCTGTGCAGGTTCCCTCGCTATCAGTCCAGTGGCAGTGAGCTCTCACTAGCTCAGCTCAGCTGTTTCTGTGGATATCACCATCATGGTCTTGACCCCTTTGCTAATATATCACTCCTCCTGCTCTTGGAATAGTCTCTGGAAGTTTGGCCCAGTGCTTCACCCTAGATCTCTGTGTCTGCTTCCATCAGCTTCTGGATAAAGGTTCTATGATGACAAAGTAGTCATCAGTCTGAATACAGGGGAAGAGCAGCTTTGGCATTCTTTCCACTGTTGCTAAGAGTCTTAGCTGCGGTCATCCTTCCGGATTCTCTTGCGGCTCCCTCAATCAAGATACTTGTTTCTTTTTCTCTTCCCCCTTCTGGAACATCCCATTCTCTCAGGTTTTCCTCTTCCCTCCTCTTCTCCCCTCTTCCTTCCCTTCCATCCTCCCTTTTTCCCTCCCATTTTTTTTAGGAGATCTTGTTTGTTTCCCCTTCCCAGGGGGATCCATGTACGTCTCTTAGTGTTCTCCTTGTTACACAGTTTGTCTGGGATCATGGATTATAGGCTGGCTATCCTTTGCTTTACATCTAATATCTACTTATGAGTGCATACATACCATGTTTGTCTATCTGTGTCTGAGTTACCTGAGTCAGGATAGACTCCGAGAGTACAATTAATAAATGGGACCTCCTGAAACTGAGAAACTTATGTAAAGCAAAGGACACAGTCACTAAGACAAAATAGCAGCCTTGAGAATGGGAAAAGATATTCAATAACCCCACAACAGACACAGGATCAATCTCTAAAATATATAAAGAACTCAAGAAACTAGACATCAAATTAGTAAAGAATCCAATCAAAAAATTGGGTACAGATCTAAACAGAGAATTCTAAACAAAAAAATTGCAAATGGTCACTTTAATATTCATCTCTTGTTTCTTGCTGTGGAAAGATTTGACTCAAAATAGTCTACCTTCTTATTGGTGTGGCAACCATTGTGGATTTTGCAAATTAGAACACACTATTGTAAACATCTTCATCATTAACTTACTGTTTAATGAATATTCATTATCATCTCTTTACACATAGAATGGACCAATATTCATCACGATAGCTATAAGCTTTTCTGGACAGTTTATTTTTAACATTTAATTTTCTCATTTTTCTTTCTTAGGTTTGTACTTATTTGGATTGTAACTAGTTGAAATATGAAAGCTATTTAAAGGATTTTAAAGGACGTAGGGGACAGAGAGATGAGTCTGTGGTCAAGAGCACACAATGTTCTGCAGAGGACCAGAGATCTGTTCCTAGGATCCAAGTCTGTGGCCCAACAACCTCTTCTGGACTCAGTTTGCACATATTCCCCCCTTTCACACTTATACATAATTGTAAACCTAAAGTATTTTCAAGGATGTTGGGAATATAAGGGAGGCTATAAATCCTTTAAACATGAATGGAAATATCTCTAGCATATATTGGTAAGTAAACAGTCAAATCTTCCCCCATTAGGCTTGTAGGAGACAGGAAAATTATGTGCCTAATATAGGATTTTTGCTTCATGTTAGGGGACTCTTCTCATAAATTTTGTTTCAGCAAGGAAATCATGGTCTGTAGTTTGAACTAGTAATTTGCAGATTAATAGGCAAGAAGATGTGTTGAAATGAACAGTAAAAGAAAAAAATCATTTTATAATGCATTATAGAACAGTCTAACAAAAATTGTTTTCCCAATTCCACATATAAATCAGTGCCTTGTCATTTTTGTGTAGTCATGCTTAACATTTTCATCTTGGAATTATGAGTAAAATCTTTGTGATGCAGGCTTTGGCATACATCTTTTATGCTATATCTAATAAGCATTTCAAACTTGTCATTCTTCCATTTTCCCCTCATTTTTATTCTGATTCTCTCTGTTAGAAAGCCCCGGTCCAGTGACTTATTCCTTGTCTGATGGATGGTTCCTATGCAGCCCCTATGCTGGTGGCTCTCCCTCAGATGAGACACGGAGCATCACATGGAGAAAACAGCAAATCCCCAATAAATGCTTAAGTCTCTATGTTACCAGGGCCTGTTTTCTGTCATAGGGACTATAGTTTTATAATTGTTAAAACTTTATGATTCATGGATAGTTTTGCTAGTCTCAGTTTTACATGAAGGGTCAAATCTTTGTCTAACCATCACACATTCGTTCTTTCTCTTATTTTCTTCCTTTCTCTTTTTGTGGAACAGCCTCATTTCAGAAATTGCTGTTGATAAGAAGAGATGTGTAGAACAGGAAGCAATGTTTGAGAGAGGAGTGGAGATGTTTATTTTTATCAATGAGGCTAGAAAGTAGTAAAGCAATTAATTTAAACATGAAAGTAAAACAACTATATTTATGCTTCAAGTTGATGGAGATCTTTATATAACAACGGCTCTGGAAGAATATGTATAAGTGGTACCACTCCAGTTTGAAAAGCAAACAGATGCCCATTTCCCCAGGGGCTTTGAGAGGAAACAGGATTTTAGCACCAATGAACACTGCCTGAGTGACTCTTCAGCCTTCCATTCTCCCCTCTTTGTGTATTAATCATCAAATATGTTAATAATACCCTATTTCCTCTTTAGCTTTTTGAAGTGGATTCTCTCCTTAAACATTGTGTTTATTTTTCCTTTCAATGGATCACATATGTAATAATGCGATGTGTGTATTTCTCTGTACATTCATTTTTGCTTATTCTTATTAATCATGTAGCCCATTTATTTCTGCCCTGTATAATATACCATCACGTTTAGGGTATCACATGTGAATATACATTTGCATATATTCATATTGTTCCATGTACACACATACCAGCAATAAATATCTGTTTGTTGTATGATATTATTAAAACTGCTCTTGTAAATACTAACACAAACAAGCTAAATCTAGAATGGTCATGTACTAGTCACTATTCTAAGCATTATGTATGTGTATGTATACTTTTTTATATATTAGCTAATGTGTGGTGACTCACTTGAATATCAATATGAGGCTATGTAGTAGGTCCAATTGTTATTACCAACTTGTAGGTAAGTAAACTGTAGCACTAAATGCTATTAAATTGGTGAGATACGAAAAATGTAACACATACGCTTTGACCTGACAGCCTAGCAGTGTAGTGTATGATGCTAACCACTGGAACTCTGTCACTTGTTTCTTTTATTGTTCTTGAAGCACAGGTGTGTTGATATTTGATGAAAATGGGGTCTCTGAACTGCATACATTACACTTTACCAGGTAATGCCAAATGTTCCTAAGAAGCTATTGAAACTTACCTGCTTGTTGGCAGTTGCAGAAAATGTCTAACTTCACCCACTTGCCTGCGAATTTCACAATTTCATTATTCATAAGAGCTGAGTAAGATTCCATTGTGTAAATGCACCACGTTTTCATTATCTATTCACCAGCTGATGGACATGTGGGTTGATTCCAAATTCTGGTTATGAATAGAAGGCAGTGAACATGGATAAGCAAATATCTCCATGCCAAAATATAGAGTCCTTTGGGTATATGCTTAGGTATTGGTATAGGAAGAACTTAAGGCAGATCAATTTTCCGCTTTTGAAATATCTGCCACACAGATTTCCGTAGTGGTTTCACTAATTTGTATCCCCAACAGCACCTCACCAACATGTGCTCTCATTGCTTTATTGATGTTGGCTGTTTGGACAAGGGAAGTTTCAGTTTGCATTTCCCTGATGGCTGAGGATTTTCAACATTTACCAAGTGATTCTTTGCTACTAGTGGTTTTTTTTTTTTTTTTTGAGTCCTCTCTCAGCTAGAATTGTAGTTCTATACCATGCTTTTTATTAGGGTTATGTATTTCCTTGATGCTTATTTTTTTTAGTTCTTTATATATTCTACAACTAATCCTTTATCCGATATATTTTGGTAAAAATCTTTTTCCCATTCTCTAACCTTCTGATTTGTCTGAATGTTCTTTGCTGTACAGAAAACTTTTAACATCGTGAGGTCTCAGTTTTTAGTTGTTGGTCTTAATAACTGTGCTACTGTTGTTCTGTTGCGAAAATCCTTTCCCATGCCCATAAATTCAAGCATATCCCTACTTTCTATTTTATCAGGTTCAGGGTATGTGGTCTTACGTTGAGATTCTTTAACCTTTTGAAGTTGAGATATGGATGTACTTTCATTCTTTTATAGGCAGCTATACATTTGACTAGCACCATTATTTGAAGATGCCTCCTTTTTTTCAGTGTGTGCCTGTGTGTTTGTGTGTGTGTGTGTTTTGTGTTGCTTTTTTGCCTGTTTTGTCAAAAATCAAGAGTCTATAGGTTTGTGGAATTATGTCTAGGACTTTAGTTTGATTCCATTGATCCATGTATCTGTTTTTATGTCAATACCACAATTTTTTTTAAAAAAAACTATTGCTTTGTAATAGTTTGAAATCTAGTATGGCGATAATTCTAGTAGGTTTTTATTTATCAGGATTCTTAAGATATACTATGTTTATTGTGTTTCCATATGGCGTTGAAGATTATGTATTTTTAATTTCTGTAAAAAGAACTGTGTTGAAATTTGATGAGGATCGCATTGAGTCTGTAGATTGCTTTTAGTAGGACAACCATTTTTAGTATATTAATCTTTCTGGTAAACATTAGCATAGTAAGTTTTTCCATCTTCTCATATTTTCTTCAATTTCTTTCTTCTTAATTTAACATTTTTATTAAACAAAGTTTTCACTTGTTTAGATAGAGTTACCCCAAGTTATATTTCTAAAGACTACTGTGAAAGGTACTGATGCCTTGATTTTTTTTCTCAGTACCTTTACTGTTTGTACATATGAAGACTACTGATTATCTTGTGTTAATTTTCTATCCTAACACTTTGTTGAAAGTCTTTATCAAAGATAATTTATCAAAAAATTATCAGATGTGGAACTTTCCTGATGGAGTCTTCATTGCCTTTTATGTATAAAATTATATTATCTGCAAGAATGATATTTTGAATTCTTCTCTTCCTATTTCTAACCTTTTGATATCCTTGTCTTATTGCTCTAGCTAAGACTTCAAGTACTATATTGGATAGACATAAAGTGAACAACCCTACCTTGTTCCTTTTTAGATTGTTGGCTTTGAAGTTGTTGGAGATTGCTTTTATTATACTGAGGTATGTCCCTTGTAGCCATAACTTCTCGATAACTTTTATCATTAAGTAATGTTGAATTCTGTCAAAGGCCTTGTCTACAGTTACTGAGATAACCTTTAATTTTATTTATAGAGTAGATTGTGTTTATTGGTTTACATATGTTGAACTATCTCTGGTTGGACCAATGGAATGAGGCCTATTTTGCCATTATGATTTGCCATGATATTTTGGATTTTCTGTTGAAGTTAGTTTGCATGTATTTTTTTTTTTGAGACAGGGTTTCTCTGTAGCTTTTGGTTCCTGTCCTGGAACTAGCTCTTGTAGACCAGGCTGGCCTCAAACTCACAGAGATCCGCCTGCCTCTGCTTCCCGAGTGCTGGGATTAAAGGTATGCGCCACCACCGCCCGGCCTAGTTTGCATGTATTTTTTTTTACATTTCTTTTTTTTCTTTTTATTATTTTTTAATTTATTTATTTATTAAAGATTTCTGTCTCTTCCCTGCCACCGCCTCCCATTTCCCTCCCCCTCCCCCAATTAAGTCCCCCCCTCAGCTTTTTACCTCTATGTTCATAAGAGAAATTGCTCTATAATCTTCTCTTATTCTTTGATCTTTGTGTGTTTTGTATCAGCATGATTATAGACTCATAGAAATTAGGACATGTCCCTTTAGTTTCTATTTTGTGGGTTGATTTGAGGAGTATTTGAATTAGTTCTTCTTTGAATGCATGGGAGAATTCTGCTTGAATCCATCTGGCCCTGGGGTTTTTGTTTGGTTAAGAGATTTTTAATTACTGTTTCTATTTCACTGGGAGTTATATATCTGTATAAATTGTTTATTTCATCTTCATTTAACTTTGTGGTTCATTTATATCAAGAAATGAACCCATTTCTTTTAGATTTCCCAGTTTGGTAGAATAGATTCTTTTTTAAAGTGTGTCTTCATCCTTCTCTGAATTTTCCCAGTCTCTATGCTTTATGTAATGTCATTTTTATTTTCTAATTTTACTAATTTGTATCACCTTTTTCTCTCTTTTGGTTAGTTTGGATAAGAGTTTTTTAATCTTGTTGATTTTCTTTAAAGCCAATTCTCCATTTCATTGATTCTTTGTATTATATTGTATTGTTTGTTTCTATTTCACTGATTTCAGCCTTGATTTGGATTATTTCTTGCCTTTTACTCTTTTGGGTACTATTTATTCTTATTTTTCTAGAGTGTTTAGTGTATCCTTCAGTTAGTAATATGAAATATTCCCAGTGGTTTGATGTAGGCACTTAGTGCTATGGATTTGCCCTTAAGAATGGTCTTCATTCTCTGGAGGACAGCAATGTCTCCACACAACAGACAAGTGCAAGACCCTTGGTTCAATCCTCAACATCATAAAATTAGTTAAAAATAAAATAAATCATGAACTTATTCCTAACTCTTCCCTAGCTTTCTCTTCTTTGATTGGTCTCATAGTAACCTGCAATTATATATTTAATAGTTTGGTTATTTATTTTATACCCAGTATCCTCTCTTGATGGCATTCCTAATTATACAAGAGAAATTTTTTCCTGCAAAACATCCATTTCTTCATGTACATATAACAAGTACTTGATAAGGTTGAATGAGTGAACAAGCCAGGCACATCCTTAATTTCATCCCCAGTTCCACATACAAAGACCATGCATATTTAATCAAACCTCATGTCTGACGCCACTCTCCTCCATTGCAGAAAAGAATGAGCCCTTTCCCTTCCACAACCTCCACTCACCCACACTCTCGAGGACACCTACTCCCACATTAGAAGAACTCTACTCATGGGTCTTCTTTTCCCACTGTCTTTCCTTCTTAACAGAGAACCTACTTAAGACATCAAACAGAGGTACACCAGAATCTACCTCACTTCAGTTTTGATTTTACATGTAATTTATAGGCGGTAAAATGCACCCATAGTAAAATGAGTGACCTTTGGTAAAGGTATACATTGCCGTATTGGCCACAGTGAAGTTATAGACCATTTCTATCATCACCAGGTGCTAACTCTTCTCAGTTAACCCTCACATACATTTCAGTTCATCCCCTGCATCACACAACCTCTGGTCTATTGCCTGTCACCTCACATCCCATTTGTCTCTTGTTGAGTCACCTATAAATGTAGCCTCACGGTATATAATGTTTTGCTTCTGACTTCTTTCTCTCAGCACAGTGCCATATCAACTTTTTATAGAGTTCTTTTTATAGATGAGTCGTCAACTGTTTGGTGGAGTTGTTACAATTTGTTCATCCATTCATTTGTTGATGGATAGTCGTGATGAAGGAGGAGCTGCGGCGGGCTGCGTTCCGCCACCCGGCTAGCTTTACACCCAAAATAATTACACAGAAACTGTATTCTTTTAAACACTGCCTGGCCCATTGGTTCCAGCCTCTTATTGGCTAGCTCTTACATATTAATCTAACCCATTTCTAATAATCTGTGTAGCCCATGAGGTGGCTTACCAGGGAAGATCTTAACCTGCATCTGTGTTGAGTGGGAGAATCATGGCTACTGTCTGATTGGCTTCTTTCTCCCAGCATTCTGTTCTGTCTACTCTGCCTACCTAATTTTCTGTCCTATCAGGGCCAAACAGTTTCTTTATTAATTAACCAATGAAAGCAACAGATAGATAAAGACCCACCTCCATCATGGTCACATTTGATATTTTCTACCATGAATAAAGTTGGATTCAGCATTTGCATACAAAAAAAGAATGGTCTCCAGTGTGTCCCATAGTTTGGGTATGCTGTCTTTTCATTTTCACTCAATTATAAAAAAATCTTTTTTTAAAATAAATTTATTTTACATTTTTGGCTGTAGTCCCCCTCCCCATTGCAGTCCCTCTTCCCTATCCCCCCTTTGTTCCCACTCCCTTCCCCTCCTTCTCAGTTTCTGCTTTGGCAAGGGCAGGTCTCCCATGAATGTCAACAAAACATGTCATATAAAGTTGCAGTAAGTCTAAGTGCCTCTCCATGTATTAAGTCTGGGCAAGGCAACCCAGTATGGGGAATAGAGTCCCGAAAATCAGTAAAAGAGCCAGAAATAGCCACTGTTCCCACTGTTAGGAGTCCCACAAGAGGACAAAGTACACAATTGTAACATAGATGCAGAGGGCCTAGGTCAGTCCACGAAAGCTTTCTGGTTGTCAGTTCAGTCTCTGTGAGCCCCAATGAGTCCATGTTAGTTTACTCTGTGAGTTTCCTTGTGTCCTTGACCCCTCTGATTTGTACAGTCCTTTCTCATCCTCTTTTGCAGGATTCCCTGAGTTCCATCGTATCTGCCCATGGGTCTCTGCATCTGTTTCTATTTGTTGATGGATGATGCCTTTCTGATGACAACTGGGCCAGGCACCAGTCTGGCCACAGGAGTTGACCAGTTCAGGCTAAGTATCCGCTATTGCTAGGAGCCTAGGTGGAATCATCCTTGTAGATTCATGGGAAATTCCTTTGAGCTAGGTTTTTATCTGATTCTGAAATGCACCTCCTTTCCGGTACTCTCTTTCAACACTCTCCTCTTCTGCCTCCCCAAACTGATTGGTCATCAAATATCTTCTATTTCTCCTTCCCAGGGAGATCCAGGTTTCTCCTCCATGAACCCTCCTTGTTACGTAATCTCTCTGTGTCTGTGGACTGTTGCATAATTACTCTTTATTTTACAGCTAATATCTATTTAGGAGTGAGTACACACCATGCTTGTCTTTCTGGGTCTGGGCTACCTCACTCAGGATGATGTTTTTCTACTTCCATCCATTTGTCTTCACATTTCTTGGTGTCCTTGTTGATATTGATTATATCTGAGTAATACTCCATTGTATAAATTTACCATATTTTCTTTATCCATTCGTTGGTTAAGGAGCATCTAGGTTGTTTGCAGTTTTTTGCTATTACAAATAAAACTGCTGTGGAGGTATGCTCGAGCATCCTTGGGCTTGTTCTGTAACTTTTTGAAATTGTGAACTGGTGTTGGTGGATCTTTCCCTTTAATGAGTATTGAGTTTCTTTGACTATGTCTTCAGATTTGTTTTAGTTTGATTTCTATTGTTAGACATTAAAATAACTTGTGTCTTGTGTCTCTTTGCTTGTAATATCTCTTTGCATCATTTTATCCTAAGGATATGTCTGTCCTTGATGGTGGTATGTTTCTTTGATGCAGTAGAAAGTGGGATGATGTTATATAATTCAATCTGTGAGTCTGTGACTTCTCTTGGAGGACTGGGACTGCTAATATTTAGAGTTCTTAGTGAGCAATGCTTAGAATTTCTGTTTTATTGTTGAGGTCATGTGCATTGTTTTGTTCTTTGATTTCACTGTTCTGGAATCATTTCTTGCATCTTATTCAGACTGAATTTTACCCTCTATTGTCTTATACATGGCTTGATTGGTGGACAGAAATTGTTTACTTTTTAAAATGTGAAATGCTTTTCTTTTTCCATTGATCATGATAAATAGTTTTGCTATTATCATTGTCTATGTTCCCAGCTGTGGTCTCTTAGAGATTGTTGAACTTCTTCCATCTAGGCCTGCTGTAGGAGGCTACTAGTTTGTTCCCAGCTACTTGGCCCTGAAATAATCACATGAAGCTACTATTTGGCCAATAGCTTAAGTGTATTGCTAGCTAGCTATCTCTTACATCTAGAATGAACCCATTTTCATTATTTTATATTTTACCACTAGGTTCTTGGCCTACTGGCAAGGTTTGAACTTGCATCTTTTGTCTTTCCCCTCTGGTGATTACATGGCATCTCCTGACTCTGTCTTCTTTCTCCCAGCTTTAAGTTTAATTTCCCCCACCTACCACTATTCTGCCCTGAGCAGGCCCAAAACAGCTTCTTTATTCATTAACCAATAAAAGAAACACATACATAAGGACTTCCCATACCACAGGCCCTTATGACATTCAGTTTATGTTGGGAAGTCAGGTGTTATTCTTTTTTTATTGACTTTTATTGAGCTCTACATTTTTCTCTGCTCACCTCCCTGCTTCTTCCCTCCCCTTCAACCCTTTCCCAAGGTCCCCATGCTCCCAATTTACTCAGGAGATCTTGTCTTTTTCTACTACCCATGTAGATTAGAAGTCAGGGGTTATTCTAATGGACTTCCCTTTTTTGTGACTTTGCATTCATTCCTGATCAATGTAGGGTATTTGCCTATAAAAAAACCATATATTGTTTCTTTATTATTATTGATTAGCTTCCAAAGTAGCAGGTATTCTTATGGCAGTTTCAAGAATACTTAGTATGCTCTAGCCACTATTCTTAGACCATGCATCCTGTAATCTGCTCCTTCATTCTACTTCTCATGACCACTTAAATGCTTTAATTCATAGTGGATCCCCTCTGACTTTCCCATCACGTATTCTATTTCTCTCCATTCATTCCTTTAAAGCCATTTTCCTCTGCTTCCATAGATTCCATCATAGGCTCCAGACCTCTATATACTCTTATTACCATAAACACAAGTACATAAAAATTAAAGGCTAGGATCTATATATGAGAGAGAACATGAGGTGTTTGTCTTTCTGAGTAAGGTTACCTCACTTAATATTTTCTAGTTCAACCCAATTTTTCTGAAAATTTTACAATTTCCATTTTTCTTTTTGTATGAGTATAATTCCTTATTGTACATGTACAATGTTTTCCATGTTCATTAATAGACTGATGCATATATAGACTGATTCTACCAACAGCAATAAACATTCATGTGTAAGCAATTCTGTGATAGGGTGTGGAGCCTTTTGGTGTGTGTTCAGGAATTGCTTAGAAAGGTCACATAGTAATTCCACGTTTAGTTTTCTGAGAAGCTTCTGCAGTGATTTCCCTAGTGGCTGGACAGATTCATTCTCTTACTAACATGGAAAAGGAGTTCCTCTTTTTCACATACTCTAGCATTTATTGTCATTGATTTTCATGATGACCACCATTTTTATTGCGGTTTGATAGAATTAAAACTAGTTTTAATTTGCATTTTCCTGATGACTAAGGATGTAGAACAATTTAAAAGTATGTTTATTGGCCATTTGCTTTTGAGAACACTCTTACTCTTTAGTTCCTTAGTCCATTATTTGATAGCATTGGTTTATTTACTTTCTTTGAGCTCGTTGTATATTCTAGATGCCACTCCTTTGTCAGTATATAGCTGGCAATAATTTTCTCCCATTGTGTAGACTGTTTCTCTGTCTCTGCACTCAGTTGACTGCTTTACTGTGCAGAAGCTTTTTAATTTTGTGGGTTCTCATTGACAATTGTTGGCCTCATTTCCTGAGTTGTGCAATCCTATTAGAATTTAGCTGAGAATAGTATCATAAACATACAAAGTTTGTTAATTAGCCTCAATCCAGCTAGGAAAAGCTGGTGATTAGTAATCTCCGGCACCAATGATGTTGAGAGGATTAATCATTCTTTTTGATGAATTCTTTTAATAGAGAATCAACCAAGAGCTTATAAAGTTTGCATTAGAGCATTTGCTCTTGCCTAACAATCTACTTAAATGCTAAGAAATTTTTATCATCCAGCAAAAATTTGAATTCCAATGCATGTCATGCTAATTTACTTTCCTTTAGACACTCACTCAGGTTTTATTTCAAATGAAGCAGATGGTTGGGCTCTATTTTGTTTTTTAACCATCAGTTGAGGTGACTGAAGTGAAAAGGAGCTGTTTATCCTGGCAGCTCTGGATGGACTATGAGCATCTAATGGGATGGAAACATTAGTTACCAAGTCCAGGCATGAACTATCTTTATCTCCCCTGTAAACAGATCCAGCTAAGAATCCACTATTCAGAAATAATGATTTTTCCATCACTGTTCGTCTTGTTGGAGTCCAAATTGATTTCCTGGAAGAGATGTTACTTCAAGTTATGTACAGCCCTTCCAGTGGTCCCTTTCCTCCAAATCAGATAGTTTTCCTGCCATTCTGGGCTTGTTGGCTGCAGATTCTGTCTCCAGGAATCTCCTAAGTAAATAACTGTGCTTTCCATTAAGAACATCTTTTACTGATACTTCCAGGAATGTTTTGTTCCTATCCCTTTGAGCCTTAGCTTGTAACAGTTACAAAAAAATAAAAACCACACACACACATTTTTACTTGTGGGATTTCAATAGGCTTCAGTGTTTGCTCATTTGGAAGTTGCATTATTATATTGTAGTTTTATTATTACTGTATAAACATTTCTTTTATTTTCATGCTGTATATGTGTATAGTCTTTTCACATGTGCACTCATGTGTGTGGAGTCTTGAAGCTGATGTCATGTGTTTTCCTAGATCCCTTTCCACTTTATTTCCTAGGACAGAGCCTCTCAGTTGAACACAGAGCTCTCTTATAGGCTGGTCTAGTCTTATTGATCCTAATTCTGTCTCCAAGGACTGGGATTACAAGCAGCCACCATTCCTGCCCAGTCTTTATATGGGTTCTGGTTATATGCAGTATAATTCTCAAATTTGTACAGCAAGTGCTTTATCTACTGAGCCCCTGAAGAGAGTTCAGTTAGTTAAGCCATTAGCAGACTTTTAAATTGAGTTTAAGATGAGCATTGAAAATGACCTTATCAGACTTTTCACATTTATTTATGATGAAAATTACTCATCTAGTTTTTTTTTATTAAATCTGCATTCTGTTTACAAGAAATAAATAATTCGTGATACTGTGAACTTGCTCTGAATAGAAATATGTGGTACACTTGCATCGTTTCCTGAAATGAACATATCAATAGAGTCATTTGTAGGAAGCAAACACATTTTCAACCTTTTAAACCATAAATCCTAAATGTCATCTTATGTTTTTTACATGTTACACCTGTTGGTTTGTGGTCTCTTTTATAAAATAATTATTAAAGGAGAAATACAGTTCTGGAAAGTGTTGATATCCATTATAAAAGTTATTTACTTGGCTTGAAATTGGTTCTATGAGTTTTCTCAGCCACCAAAAAGATGAGCGGGAAGGCAATTGATAAATGCAAAATATTAGCCTGGAAAGACTCTTTACTCAATCTTAACTCTATCTTATTTTGAGGAGTGGAAGGATACCTTGTGTGTGTTAGAAATGGAGGCATGTACCACTGTTCCAGTCTTACTATTTTGATTTCTTAGGAAGTAAGATAGGGGCAAGCTATCAGACTTTAAAAATTTATTATTTTTCAGTGTGTGTGTGCGTGCACGCACATGCACATGCATGCAGGTTCCTATAGATTTCATTTGATTCCCCCTGGATCTGAAGTTATATGTGGTTGTAAGACATCCAGACTGAGTACTGGGAACCAAATTTACACCCTCCGCAAGAGTGTTATGCATCATTAAGGGTTAGCCATTTCTCCAGTCCCATTAGATTATTAAATACTATAATGAATGAAAGATCTTATCATAGTTTCATTGAAGGAGAATGGCTGTACAGATATGATGGGAAGAAGAATGATATTACTGAGAAACCCTGTCTCGAAAAACCAAAAAAAAAGAAGAATGATATTACTAATTATGTTGGTTATTTTTTCTCATCTTTACTAAAGATGGAGTCACCTACAAAGAAAGAACTGCAATTGAGGAATTGTTCCCGTCAGACCAATGTGAGGACATTTCTGTGTGTTGCAGAGTATTTGTTTGTACCATAAAGATATGTCTTTTCCAAGGTGACTTATCTTAATAAAGAGCTGAAAGGTCAATAGTGAGGCAAGAAGAGGTTAGGAGGGACTTCCAGGGACAGAGAGGACTTGGGGCAAGAACAAAGGCAGAGTCACTATCTAGACTTGGTGAAATCATGATTGGCAATATGACATTGACATAGTGAGCTGAATGACTGTTATAGGGAGGCCGCTTGTTTGTTTCCTGGCTGCCCAGACTTCAGAAATAACCACACAGAAACTGTATTAATTAAATCACTGCTTAGCCAATCACTTAAGCATATTGCTAGCTAGCTTTTATATATTAATTTAATCCATTTCCATTATTTTATAGTTTACCGTGAGGCTTGTGGCCTACTGGCAAGATTCCAGTGTGTCTGTCTCTGGCAGCGGCTCCATGGCTTCCCTCTGACTCTGCCTCCTTTCTTCCAGCATTCGGTTTAGTTTTCCCCACCTAGCTCTGCTATAGGCTCAAAGCAGTTTCTTTATTAACCAATGGTATTCACAGCATACAGAGGGGAATCCCACATCACATGACAGAATGCAGATTAATATAAATGAGTGTTGTGGAACAATCATTTTGTACACTATGAAGGTATGTTGTTCTCATTGGTTTAATGAAGAGCTAAATGGCCAATAGCTATGTAGGAAGAGGTGCAGGCATGAGAGCCAGCCAGAGACAACTCTGGGAAGAAGAAAAGTAGAGTCACCAGTCAGACAGAGAGAAAGCAAGACATACAAGAGGACAGGTAAATGCCATGATCGTGTGGCAACATGTAGATTGATAAAATGGATTAATTTATATTGTATGAGCTAATTAGTAACAAGCCCAAGCTAATGGCTGAGCTTTTATGATTAATAAGAAGTCTCTGTGTGGTTATTTGGGAGATGAATGGTAGAACAGGAAATTCTGTCTACAAATGAGCTAATTTAAGTTATAAAGAGCTGGTTGAGAACAAGCTTAAGCTAAGGCCAAGCCTTCATAATTAATAATAAGTCTTTATGTCATTATATGTGAGGTGAAAGTCCAAAGAAAAATTATATCTTTGGGGTAGTTTCATGATTGCTGATTGATATGGACACTGTGGGCAATGCCATTCTTGCGAAGGTGAGCCTGGACTGTATAAGAAAGATAGATGAGTAAGCTATGAGAGCAAGGTACTAAGAAGAGTTTTCCATGGTCTCTGCTTCAGTTTCTGTCTCAAAGTTTATCCCTAAAGTTCCTATCTTATCTTCCCTCCATTTATAAGATATAAGACGAGATAAACCCCTTTCTCTCCTAGTTGCTTTTAAATGTCTATCTGTCTATCTGTCTATCTATCTATCTATCTATCTATCTATCTATCTATCTATCTATCTATCTATCTATCATCTGTCTGTGTATCTGTATGTCTATCATCTGTCTATCTATCATCAAACACACACACATACACAGACACACACACACATACACACACACACACACACACATATATCCAACTTATATCTCTATCACTTATCATCTATGTATTCATGTATCTCTCTTCTGGGAAGAGTTAGGAAACAAAATATTTTTAAATGACATAAATATAGCTCTATTATGTTTTTATATTTTGAACAAATATTCTACTTCATCAAAATTGTCAATAGACTCTATAAAGATAGAAACACAGAGCCTGGAAATATTGATGACATGACAGAAATAATAATAATAAGAACCCTGCTGAGTGATTACTTTTTATGGAAAACTCATGAAAGTGAGTATGTTGGAGGGAGGGTTGCTTGTTTGTCCCAGATACTCAGCTCTTCAGCCCTGAAATAACCATACAGAAACTGTATTCATTAAATCACTGCTTGGCCCATTATCTCTAGTTTCTTATTGGCTAACTTGTGTGGGAGAACTGTCTGTATTCTCTCAATCATGTTTCAAATAAACGCTGATTGACCAGGCAGGAAATGTGGGTGGGAAAACCAGACAGGAAGTAGAAATAATATAATGAGAACAGGAGAATTCTGGGAAGGAGGAAGTTGTCCTCCCAATCTTGTTCAGACCACCAAAGCATCAGGATGTGATCTGCTCCACTGAAAAAAGGTACTGAGCCACATGGCTAACATAGATCAGAAAAATGGGTTAATCAAGATGTGAGAGTTAGCCAGTGAGAGGCTAGAGCTAATGGGCCAATCAGTTTATAATTCTTGGAGACCTATGTGTGATTTTCTTTGGGACTAAACAGTTGTGGGGTACTGGGTGGAACAAAAACCCCAACAAACAAACAAGCCAGACCTCTCATGTTACAGCTAACTCTTACGTCTTAATTTAACCCATTTTTATTAATTTGTATATCACCACAAGGTTGTGGCCTACTGGTAAGGTTTCAGCATGTCTGACTCTGATGGCTCCATAGTAGTCTCTCTGACTCTGCCTTCTTCCTTCCCGCATTCAGTTCTATCTTCCCTGCCTACCTAAATTCTTCCCTGCTGTAGGTCCAAAGCAGTATCTTTATTCATTAACCAATGAAAGCAACACATAGTCAGAAGGACCTCCCACATCAGTGAGTAGATTTTGTGTTCACTTAGATATTAAAGGAAAATTAAGTAAGGAACAGATTTGGACATATAAGTGAAAGAAATTTAAAGAGAAATGATATGAAAAAAGTGTCATGATATGAAATGAAAATAAGAACATGTGACTTTGGGTAGCAGCTTGTGTTCCCTGGGACTCATGATGAACTGTGGAGTATTGAAGTGCAGGAAAGGTGAGTGGATCTTCTAGTTAGCATGAGCAACAAAGGATTGTACAATCTAAATGGATCCTAAAATGACTAAAAGCCAGTTTATTCTCAACATTTCCCATATATAGGCAATTGTAAATATTGTTAATGATGAAGTGCTCCTTACCTTAAGAAATGATCATATGAAGCCTACGAGAAGCAGAGTATCTTCAACAGGCAATAATTCAGGATTAGATTGTAGATAGAGCAAGACATGAGTATGATAATTTGAAAGCATTCCCATATCTAACATTTTGGGAGGTTATTGTCTTCTTCATACTTTATTATAGTGAATTGCAAGGCAGGGCATTCATCATGTGGCTCTTTAAGAAATAGGAGCTGATTTCTTTCTCTATGCATGCTTAGAAACTACACAATAGAAGCAATATAATAACAGGAGTGTTTCTACAAGAATTTGGCATTTCTGTCTAACTGTATGAATAAATGAAGGATTTTTATTTACCACACTCATGCAGTGCTTAGTACTGAATTTTCAGGAAACAAAATTGAAATTATGAAAAATTAAGGAATTTATTCTACTCTCATTATTTCTTACATGCCTGTAGTTGTTTTTTTTTTTGTTTACTACTTTTGTTTTATGTATAGGACTATGACCACATGAGATTTCTTCCTTCCACATTAACATGCATGCCTGTTGATGTTGTCCTTGTTCAAGTTTTATTAACACAGCCATACTGAATTCATGAGTGTAGCTTCCGTAGTGTTTTAGGAAATGCAATCTCACAGCAAACTCCCTTTTGCTGTGACTCTACTACCTTTTCTGTTCTCTTTTCTGTAATGTTCCTTAAGTTATAGGTGTAGAAGTTGTTTTGTAGATGTATCAGTTTGGTTTGGGCATCCCACGGTCCCTTTTTGTCTGCATTTGGATTGTCTTTCTGTATTATATTGTCTTTCTATAATAGTCTTTGTCAGCTCCAAAGAGAAGTTTCTTTGTTGATGAGTGAGAAATGCATTTGTCTTTTTGTATAAGGTTACATATTTAGAATGCAGTTATGAATTATGCTGGTTTAGTAAAGTAGACATGATGTGTTCTTTTCCAAGTTCTATGACCTCACTAGCTCCAGGTAGTTGGCTGTGCTTTCAGTATCAGACATGATTTTCCTCCTTTTGAGAAGACCTTAAGTCTAAATAGAGAGCTCTTGGTTACCACTAAGATATGTGTGACACTATTTCATCTTTAGGTGAATTGTACCATGCTAGTACAATACATGCAGCATTATTAGCTACTTTCCTCCTGTCTTAGGGCCATGGCAACTCTTGTAAAGTAGATATTTAATTGAGGTGGTGGTTTAGAATTTTAGAGGTTCAGTTCATTATCATCATGATGGGGGAGCATGACAACATGCAGGCAGATATGGAACTGGCTATATCTTGATCAGAAGGAAATCAATGGGCTCACTGGGCGATATTCCGAGCATATGAAACCTCAACGCCCACCTCCACAGAGATATATTTTCTCCAACAAGGACACGCCTCCTAATTGTGCCATTCTCTTTGGGGTCATTTTCTTTCAAACCATAACATTCCACTTCTGGCTCCCAAAAGGCTTATAGCCATATCATAATGCAAAATACATTTAGTTCAACTTCAAAAGTTTCTGTAGTCTTTAAGTCTATAACAGTCTCAACAATGCTTAAAATTCTAAAGTCCAAAGTTTCTTCTGACATTTCTTAATTGTAATTCATCTGTAAAAATCAAAATTTAAAATAAAACCAAATCACTTACTTCCAACATATAATATATATTCTAAACTACAGGAAAGAAAGCATAATGAGGAAATGCTGGGCCAAAACAAGACTGAAAGTCAGCTGGGAAAACTCCAATCTCTGCATCTTTATGTCTTATGTCAAAACATTCTCCACATCATTAATTCCATTCAGCTTTGTTGACTACAACACACTTCTTTCTCTTGGGCAGGTTCCACTCTCTGTTAGCAGTTCTCTGCAGATATCTCATGACTCTGGTATCCTTAATATCTTGAGTTCTCCAAGGCAATCCAGGCTGCTACTTCTAAACTTCATACAGTGGCCTTTCTCCTAGACCTACATTCAGCGACACCCCTGATGTATGCCTGACCTCAGTGGCTTTCCTTAGCCATTCAGGTAAAGTCTACAATCCTTTCCTTCTATGCTTACCTCTAAAGCCAGAACCACATGACTGAATCTGTCAATTTCTGCTGTTTACTGGGGCTGGAACATGGCCCCCATTTTAAATTATACCTTCACCAGTTTTTCGTTTTCCTTGCTTTCCTTTGCTGCTTAACCTTGATTATTCTGGAACTTGCTATGTAGACCAGGCTGGCCTCAAACTCAGAGATCTGCCAGCCTCTTCCTTATGAGTGCTGGTATTAAAGGTGGGCATCACCATACCCAGCTCTAAGTTTTTTTTTTATTTCCTTTTTAGAAGTTGTAAATTTAGCAGGATGGTATCTTGTCCTGAGGTCACCATTCCCTTTATCCATTTTTAATTTGTTTTCTACTTGCTCAGCTTGCTTCTTTTCATTATAAATCCTTACTAGAGTTATCACTAATAATTATACAACAGTCTATACTATGCTGTTTTGAGATTTCCTCTGCCAATGGAAATAATCCAAATCTTTATTCACAGGCAGACTACAAACAAGGGCAAAAATAAGCCACATTCTTTACTAAAAGATCAGAAGAATGATCTCTACGCAGCACACTAAAATTCTTCTCCTTTGAAACCCCTTGAGCCAGCCCCCCCCAGTCACACTCAGCACCATTTTTTTCCATGATGCTTTCAAAAAGGCTCATTAAGTGGCATTTAAAATATTCATCTGCTTTTCTAATTCACAGTCCCAAGGTTCATATTCCTCAACCTAAAAGCATGGTCAGGCCTATCACAGTAATACTCCATGTCTGGTAATACCTTCTGTCTTGTTTAAGGTTTCTATTGCTTAGAAGAGACACCACGACTGTCTGTCCTGTCCCTTTAAGAGACAATCCCTGCCCATTCCCCACAGATCTTCCTTCCTGCCTGTAGCCCCTTCCTTTTTGTCTCTCCCCAAGAGGCCTCACTCCCTTCTCCAAATTTCTCCCCTCCCCCCTCTGTCTGGTTCGTTCTTTCTTTCTTGCTTTCTTTCTTTCTTTGTCTCTCTCTGCCTCTCTCTGTTCTTTCCCGCTTTTCCCTTCCATAACCCATTAAGTAAATATCCAACCTCACTCTGAATGGTGTGTGCCTATTCATCTCAGTCTCTTTCCCCCTGTGGCTGCAGCTCCTCGTGGGACTGGCTGCTACATCTTGGTCTCTCACCTGCTCTCTACCTGGGACTTGCTGCTTTTGGTTTCTCACCTACTGTTAGGAATTTTTCCTAACATGAGCTGTCTGCCAATGCTAAAATCCCAATCAAGCCAAATCAGAACAATCCAAATTAAAAATATCCAAGTTTAATGGGATTCCTGTGCTCTCAGGTGGCCCCCAAGGGGAACTGGGAGGCCGCTAATGTGACCTTTCTTTCCGGAGAAAAGAGACCACAAGGAAACTTTCCAGGGAAGCAGTTTAAATAGACTGAGGGCATGGCCAAGATTTTTGTGTACCTGGAGGAGGGTCAAGACTTGAAGGGCACAGTGACGGGGCCTCCAAAGATGGAGGCTAGAGACCGGAACTTACATCTATCATGCGGCTCCGTGCCTAGGCTTTCTGCCTGGGGCTGGCTGCCTTCATGGCTTGCTGTGGTCTCATGGCCCGCTGCCTACTGTCACCACTTGGGGACCTGCAGTGATTCTGCTACTGTGTCCCTTGAGGAACCACAGCATTTTATTTTTACCATTACATTGGTGCTTATGACTCAACCAGTTTCTCCATGTTCCTCCTGCCTGTGGGCAGGCCGGTTGAGGACACACTGAACCCTGGGCTTGGAAACCAGGTTTCTTTACAACAGTTCTGCATTCTATCTGTCTGAACTCTGACTTCTACGCACACCAGCAGCTTCGGTGGTGAGTTTTCCCTTTCCAGCACCCAACCACAGCCTTCATGGCTACAGTTTAGATCTTTGCTGACATGACATTCATTTCTGGTTGTTTTCAGTAGCTAAAGGACCAGACAACTTGGGGTTGGTCTCCCCACCCTAGAACTGCACACACTGTTCAGTGCATTTGATTTGGAGCCCAGGGTACCCCTAATTTTTCTTTTTCTTTTCTTTTGAACCACTTGTAAGTGGTCCCTGCCATAAGAAACAGCTCAGAGCAGCCTCTAGACTCTCTAGCTTCTGAGTCACTCAGACCAGAGACAGTCAGGCTTTAACACCCACATGTAGAGAGAGGACACTCTTCTACAAGCCCTGCAGTGTTCGCCGCCATTTCACACTCTGCCTATATAGAGAGGATGTTCTTCTATAGGCCCTGTGGTGTTTCTTTTACAGGTTTTCGTGGTTTCAGCTGTGGTATAAACCCTCAAACTGTGCTCTGCCTGTGTCCCACGGGCTCCGCTTTTTCTCAAATTATCCCTGCTACCATACTGCTGGTCCCATGGAAACTGACAAGATTGGTTGAATCCACGAGGTAGCTGTTTTCAATTCTAGCCTTTGCTCCCTGCTGCAGCTTGTGGTGTGGTGACTTGGCAATAGGTAGCTCATGCCTCTAGGTCTCTCTTGCTAAAACTCCTGCAGCTCAAAAGCAAAAAGAAAAAAAGAAAGGAAGAAAGAAAAAAAGGAAACAAAAGTGCCTTTTCCACACAATACAACCACCATCTTAACTGAGGTCAGGTGACTTCACTGCCATCTTAACTGAGAGTCAGGTCAGGTGACCAAGTCATGCCAACTTTACTGAGGTATATATACTCTGCCTGGATCCCCAGTTTACGTGTTTTTGTCTCTAAATTCCTCTTGCTAACCCTGTTGCATGTATGTTTTGCACAGTGGCATGCCTTTGGTAGGACCCACCAAGAGCATCCACTTTACCCAATTCCTGTTCACTCTGTGAGAGTGCATACATGTATCTTAAATGTTTACTGTTAAATGTTATAATTGTCTGCCCATTGTATCTCATTCCAGACTAATGAAAAAATTAAGTCTCATGTTTTAAACTGGTATATACTTCTAAGTCTCTTACAAAAATACTTTATGTTTAATCCAACCCTGTTTTACCTGTTAAGTTGAGAGCCAGTACAGTCAAGCTCAGACTCAGCTCTCCAGGCAGATTCTATACTGTAGTTATAACTCATCTATACCCAGTAAATAGCCCTCACCTGCTCAGAGATCTGAGGAACATGACATTTAAATATTTAATTATCAAAAAATGTTTCATAACAAAAAGAGACAGATTGGCTCCTAGCAGCAGCACTCTATTTCCTCCAAAGAAGACAAAATACAAATGGGCACAAAACAACATCCATCCACAGTTTGTTTCAATTGCCAAATGCTGACCACTGGGAAAAACTGCCTTTCATCTAAACTGAAGATCTCCAGACAGTGGACAGAATCACTGGAAGCGACAGCCTAGCTGCTAGGGTCAAGGTAGGCTTGTCTTCCTATAGGTTTCTTAGCCCACAGCATCTTCTGGAGACTGGCAGGCCCTGCACTAAACAACAAAAGGCAAATACAACCCTCATGGAGGTGACCATGGAGGACTGCGATGAGTAGCTCTAGGTGCCAACCAAGTAAATTCTCTGTTGTTTTTAATGAATAACTCAAGTAAAATTGTATCCTTGTCGAAGATCTCTGATGCAGTTTGACAGCTGAGAGGTTTTGTCAGTTTAAAAGGACAGCCTCACCAAAATAATTTCAGTAAAATACAAATACAAATTATTACGGTCTGTACCTGCAAATTATAGAGGTGTGAGGACAAGTGCACACCATCCAATTTCTCTCCCACACTGCTTTTCATAGTCTTAAAAATACTTTTATTATGCAAAAAGTATCTGTACAGTCTCTCTGATAAAACTTATATTTTCACAAACCTAAAGAATTCTTGTGAGTTCTAAGGAGCCGAATTGAAGGATCCACCTTAAACAGGTCAGATACAGCCCTCTCAATTCCCTGGTCCTAAAATTTTGTTTTTCTAAACTTAACTTTGTCCTCTGTTCTGCCAATACCTTAAACAGGTGTAAGAAACACCAGATATTCCCATACCACAAACACTGGACAGGAGCAAATAGACCAGGTATGCCAGGATGTGACCAGCACCCATTTTTCTCAGGTTCCCCCTCAAGATGACGCCCACAAATAAGTAGGAAGAAGTCCTCAGAATCTGCCATCCCAATTCCCTTAACCTGTTGTGCTAACCTGCTTTCGTATTATAAAAAAGAGATTGCAATGTAATGGTCTGTCCTGTCCCTTTAAGAGACAAACCCTGCCCACTCTTTCCCTTATCCCCTGAGGCAGGCAGATCTTCCATCTGCTTGCAACCCGAGTTCCAAGTCCCTCCTTTTCTGTCTCTCTCCCAAAGAGGTAGCTGCAGCCTTGATTCCTCCTCTCCTCTCCACCTCATCCCCCCTCTTTCTGTTCTTCTTCTTTTTCTCCTTCTCCCCTTTCCCTTTCCTTCCATAACCCACTAAATAAATATCTAACTTCACTCTGAATGTTGTGCCTCTCCGTTTCGGTCTTTCACCTACCACATGACTGGCTGAAGCGAGCAGTGGGTCCCAAGACCATGGCAGGCCATGAAGGCAGCCAGTCCCAGATAGGGAGCCCCTGAGTATCCCTATAGGCCATGAGGGCCAGCAGGTCCTAGGCAGGGAGTCATGTGGGATTTTAAACAGATAGAAATAACAAAAGAGACACATAGAATGCATAGAACATGCATTTGAAAAAGAATCACATCTGTGTAGCCACACCATTTACTCATTGTTTATACACAAAAGAGACAGGAAAATTCTTTCATGGTGGGCTCAGGCAGTGAGGGCTGAGATGTTTCTATCTGTTTAAAATCCTGACAGTTTCTCCATGCTTTACATCATATGACTACCACCATCTTTGTTAGTGGCAACAATTTCTGAGGTTTCTCCATGATTTGCACCATGTGACCTTGCCACCATCTTTATTAGGGGCAACTGCTGCCATTTTGTTTGAGTTTAAGATAGAGAAGACTTGTGAGGTTCTGCCCCTTGCCAAATGGTGCTGGCAGCAGGTTCCCCACATGACCAGTTTTAAGCCATCGGCTATGCTTTTAAAAGTTACTTTTATGCTCTATTACATTTGGTGTGTTTGCGTGATGGACAGCCTTGGCATGGCCTGCTGAGGGGTCCATGACATGCGGAGATATACCTGTAACAACTCTGCTTTCCAGTTCCCTCACGTCAACTGGGCTTTAAAATATATTCTACATAATGATAAAAATGTAAAGTTATTAAAATCTATTTCACATTAATGAAAGCTAACCTACAGCCTTTCCTGTAAGCTGTTTTCCTCTATTGTCAGTTCTACTGTTAAGCTTCTACTGCAAGCAGTTTTTTTTAACTTTGTCTTTCACAAGTATAAATCTCAACTGTTAAGTTATAAACCAGTACAATCAAGCTTGGACCCAGCTCCCAGACAGATTTTGTACTGTGGCTTAGCTTATCTATACCTGATAAACAGCTTTCAATTGCTCAGAGATCAGGGGAATATGACATTTAAATATTTAATTATCAAAAGGCCTTTTGTAACAGAGAAACAGCCTGGTTCCTAGCAGCACCATACCACTTCCTCCAAAGAAGACAGAAGACAGATGGACACAGGACAACATCCATCTACAATTCACTTCATCAAGTGAAAGCACTAACCACTGGACAGAACTACCTTTCATCTAAACTCTGGAAGATCTCCAGATGTGGATGAAGGAGAATTGGAATTTACTGCCTAGCTCCTCAGTGCAAGGTAGGTTTGTCTTCCTACAGATTCCTGCCTCACAGGATCTGAAGCCTGACAGGCCCTGTGCTAACAACAGAAGACAAATACAGCCCTGACACGCCTACCCTCATCTCATCAACCATGGAAAACCCTGAGGAGTGGCTCTAGGTAACCCATTGAGTAAGTTCTCTGTCATTTTTGATCAATAACTCAAATAAAAATTTATTCTTTTCAGAGATCGCTGATGCAGTTTTATGGTTGACAAGTTTTCCAGTTTAAAAAGAACAACCTCACAAAACAGATTTCAACGTAATTTCTAACTTATAAAGAAATGAAATTTATCAAAAATTTATCAAATGAAATTTACAAACAAATGAAAATGATCAAATCTCTCTCTTTTTATGCTGTTGTTCATAGTCTTAACATTATCAATAAGATGCTGATAAACTATTAATCTAACTCTGGCAGAGTAGTACCACTACTATACCACAAGATCAAGATTTTAAATTCTCTTTGGTCGCTTTCTAAAGAACTTTTCATTGTGCAAAACATCTGTCACAGTCATTCTGGCAGGAATATGCTGCTGTTTATACCATGTGTGTTTCTAAAACTTACATTTTTAGAAACGCAAAGAATTCTTGTGAGTTCAAGGAAGTCAAATTGAAGAATTCACCTTAAACAGATCAGATATACCTCTCTCTCAATTACCAGATCCTAAGAAACCCAATATTCCTATATTGCCCTGATCCTGACACCTTCCTTCCTCTTCAATTACCAGGACCTAAAGAAAAATTATTTTCTTCCCAAATTTAACCTTGTTCTCTGCTCTGCCAACACCTTGCCAGGTCCAAGAAACACCAGATAGTTCCACACCACAAATTCTGGAGAGGAGTAAAGCAACCA
Organism: Microtus pennsylvanicus; assembly: GCF_037038515.1. Taxonomy (NCBI): domain Eukaryota; kingdom Metazoa; phylum Chordata; class Mammalia; order Rodentia; family Cricetidae; genus Microtus; species Microtus pennsylvanicus. Next base: position 24,480,173 of record NC_134600.1, on the reverse strand, counting down.
GATACCCCAGGATGTGATCAGCACCCCAGTTTTCTCAGGTCCCCAAGACTCTGATGTCTATATATTAGCAGAAAACAGTCTTGAGAATGCGATATCCTCTTCCTTTTAACCTGCCATGCCCAACTCCTCATTTTTTTATTATAAGAGAAAGATGGAAATGTTTTAATTCTGCTGACCTGCCCTGTCACCTAGGTACTCTGTCTGCTTAAGAGACAAGCTCCGCCTACTCCCAATTTTCCCCTTCCCAACAAGACAAGCTGATCTTGCACCTCCTTTCTTCCTCTTTCTCTCTCTGCTTATCTTCTGAAGTAGCCTCTACCTTCATTTTCTCCCCTTCTCCCCACTTTGTCTCTTTCCTCCATATCCCCTTACCCTTACATCCTTCCCAATACCCACTAAATAAGCTCTATACCCAAGCTCTCTCTGCATGGTATATTTGTGCGTCTCCTTCCTGTCGCAGTCTCCCACCTGCAGTGGGACCTATCAGGGTCACCCCGCCGTGTGTCATAACACTAATACTTAGTCAAGCCTGAAATCATGTATACACAGGTTACATTATATGGCGTGATCAAATTGTGGTTATTTATTTAGGATATACATATATAAACAACTAAAGAAACAGAAGTTATGAATTGAATGTGGGAAAGATCAAGGGGTGGGGAGTACATGGGAAATACACAGAGAATGATACAATTTTATTTCAATTTCAAAGATAAGAAACATACTAAATTGAAAAATGTTTGTCCAGCTTACATGGTGTGCAGGCATGGCCTCTCATAGTCTTGTCTATTACTATCTGATTTTATATCTTATATTGCTTTCTAATGCTGCTTTCCACTGACTTCCCAAGGTTGCTTCTTGAGAATGCTTTTTATATAATATTTTGGTTATTTTCTTGTTTAGCATATTTTTTACTTTTAGTCATTATTCTGGGAAGGGTTTCATATCCTCTATGCTTCCTTGAAAGATTCCTTAAATGTACTGTATGTCTAAGAAACTTGTGATATTCTCCTAGATGTTCTATCACATGTCAAAAGCATTTGTTCAACTATGTTCATAGCAGTATTATTTGTAATAGCCAGAACCTGGAAACAACCTAGATGCCCTTCAATGGAAGAATGGATGAAGAAAGTATGGAATATATACACACTAGAGTACTACGCTGCGGTAAAAAACAATGACTTCTCGAATTTTGCATGCAAATGGATGGAAATAGAAAACACTATCCTGAGTGAGGTATCCCAGACCCAAAAAGATGAACATGGGATGTACTCACTCATAATTGGTTTCTAGCCATAAATAGGGTTCACGGAGTCTACAATAGGCGAATCTAAAGAAGCTAAGTAAGAAGGTGAACCCAAGGAAAAACATATAGTTATCCTCTTGGATAAGGGAAGTAGACAAAATTGCCGGGGAGAAAAGTGGGATCTTGGGGGTGGGGTGGGATGGGGGTTAGGGGAGATGGGGAGAGAAAAGGTAGAAGGGAAGGAGGGGGGACTTGGGGAAACAGGAGGATCGGGATAAAGGAAGGTTGGATAGGGGAGCACGGAACCACAATTCTTAGTTAAGGGACCCACTTTAGGGTGGGCAGGAGACTTGACCCTAGAGGGGCTCCCAGGTGCCCAAGCTGAGGTCCCCAGTTAGTTCCCTGGGCAGCTGAGGATAGGGAACCTGAAATGACCCTACCCTAGAGCAATACTGACGAATATATTGCATATCATCCTAGAACTTGCATCTGGCGATGGATGGAGATAGAGATAGAGACCCACACTGGAGCAATGGACTGAGCTCCCAAGGTCCCAATGAGGAGCAGAAAGAGTGAGAACATGAGCAAAGATGTCGGGACCACGAGGAGTGCACCCACCCACTGAGACAGTGGAGATGATCTACTGCGAGCTCACCAAGGCCAGCTGGACTGTTACCAGAAAAAGCATGGGATAAAACTGGACTCCCGGAACATGGCGAACAATGAGGGCTGATGAGACGCCAAGGACATTGGCACGCGGTTTTGATCCAACGCAATGTGCTGGCTTGGTGGGAGCCTAGCCAGTTTGGATGTTCACCTTCCTAGATATGGACGGAGGGGGGAGGACCTAGGACTTACCACAGGGCAGGGAACCCTGACTGCTCTTTGGACTGGAGAGAGAGGGGGAGAGGAGTGGGGGGAAGGGGAGAGGGGTGGGAGGAGGGGGAGAAGAGTGGGAGGAGGGGGAGAAGAGTGGGAGGAGGGGGAGGGAAATGGGAGGCTGGTGGGAGGAGGTGGAAATTTGTTTTTTTTTCTTTATCCTCCTTTTATCAATAAAAAAATTAAAAAAAACTAAAAAAAAAGTTAAATACGAGTGAACCTTAAATTCAAAAAAAAAAAGAAACTTGTGATAGTTTATGGAATAGTTACAAATCTGTTATTTTCTAAGGTAGTGATAAAATGTTCTCAAAAGATAGAATATAATGTAATTTAGTGGTTTATGGTTTTTTTGGTTGGTTTAATATACTATATAACACATAATAGTCTGGAATTAGGGTAACTCTCATGCCTCAGCCTTCCAAGTAAAGGCTGGAGTTAGAAACATTGGCATGTGCCACCACAGCTGGCTCTAACCTACTGTTGCTGACCGTGATGTATCTAGATGTTAGTTACCAAGAGTAAGGTATTGATGAATTATAATAAATGCCATTTCATTCAATTATATATGAATGGAAAGTCAGCATTGGGAAGCGAGAGAAAGATAGTCTGTACTATATATAGAAAAGGAATATTAAGGGAATTGAAGGGGAGATAGTGTTAGTAATTATATTTCCCTTGATAATTTTATGGGCACACATATGGTTTGGAGCCCACTGAAGAATATAATAATCTAAAATGCAAGACTTGTCCTTTCTTTTAACATCTACTTGAATTGCAATGGATTAGATGACTATGCACAATGATTAAGTAGTGATTTTATAATGAATATTTTATGTTGGTGAATAATCATTTAAAATTTAATTTTGCATCTTAAAATGTTATACATATTTAAATAGGCTGTGTAACTCATCTTGTATTTCCTAAAACTGGTAACCTAAAACCCTGTCCCCTCTCACAATAATGTTTATTTAAAATTAGGTTCAGTTTTTTTTAAATATTCAATCACAACTATTTTAGATGTTCGCAACTGAAAAACTCTCAAATTCCTATGCTCTTAGATTCATGTGAAACTAATTATTCACAATTATCAAACAATTAAAATGCATCACCAGATGAGACAGAGGGAATCACAGCTGCCATTGGGTGTAGAAAAGTGTTGACCTCTTTCAAAGCTATATGCCTCAGTGCATAAAACTTATATATAGTGCAAATTTCCAGAACAATTGGGTTATATAATTATTTAATTACTACTTTTACTAGTATCCGTTAAAGAATGCCTTCTTGGTTATTTTATAATCCAAAGAATATTAAATGTAATAGTCCCTCTCTTTTAAATACAATATAAATATATGTATGCATTTTTTGTATATGTGGATGTGTCCCTATATAGGGACAAATTTAGGTAACACTCATATTACTTTTATAATCAGTCTACCTAGTTACCATTTTTCACACTTAAGAACAAGCAACAAAAGATGAATAAATACTGAAAAAAAAAGGAACGCTGGGTCTCATTGATTCCTCATCTTAGTGTGACTAGATTACTGCAGCTTTTCCTGTGAAGGGTCTCTCCTGTCATTGTATATTCCCTCTTTATCTGACCCATTAGCTCACTTTACCCTGAACATGGGTCTGGGAGAAGACTAGCCTCGTCATTCTCCTATGTTTGCACAGGATGCTTCCTTTACCTTTTTCTTTGGTCTCAAGCATTCAGACAGATTCTTGAACTTTGGAAAAGCCCACATTCTGCCTGCACTGGGTGTTTGCATCTGTTTGAGTCATAGATGGCATGATTAGAAGCCTCTGGATGCAGGTTTAATTCCACATTAGCTAATCCTCTTTGCCTTCAGTAATAAAGCTGTTTTTTAAACCTCTATCTATATCCTGTACTTTAATTTTTCATCAGTTCTGGACCTCAGACAGGAAGGAAAGAGTATTATTTACCAGCGCCATCTGGTCCTAAAGGTGGTATTAAAGTCCCTGAAGCATATGTTTCTACAGAAAGCAGAAAATAATGCCACACTTTACAAATTTAAATAAAAGTATGACTAAATTTTAGCCAAGTTAACAACATTTTTAAAACAAAGCTGCTTTAAAAAAATCTCTAACATATGGACTAATTAAATATCAACTTCAAAAATAACTTTATTTTGTTAGTCTTCAGCAAAATCAGAGATATAAAAACCATTCAGTTCTAACACACAAGTCTCACAGATAATCATTTCAGGAGTGGAGTATGCTGTGTGTGGTTGAGTACTTCAGTCATACAGAACAGACACTTTTATCGGTTAAAATCCTGTTCTTTTAGTTCAGTCTTTCTCTCTTCCTCCAGTGTCATGCTGGCTTAGTGTGCTGTGGAGACAGATAAAATCTCCAATTGAGGAGTATTTGTAATAATAATTTCAAGGGTCTCACATTGCTGCAGTTTTAGGCCCAAGAGTTTCCCGAAGGTTGGATGTGTTCTATGACCCATGTTCCACGTGCTGCAGAATAGAGAGAACATAGACAGCCTTACTAGTGCTCCTCATTCCACTGAGGTCACTAATTCAGGGTCACCTAGTTTTAAACTTCTAGAAATAAATTAAAAAATCTCTTCCTTTCAAAAATTTGACAAACTTTGGGATAAGATTGCTTTATCTTTATATTTTTAAATAATATATTCAGTATTCTCCCCAGTAAAGAACATCTTTCAGATGCTGGATTTTCCACTTTGTTTTGCAAGATGACATACTATAAACAATCTGTGCCACAAAAATCCATAGTTAAAATCTTCTTTTGCAACATGAGTTTGGGATTATGGTCACTCAATAAAAATGCCCTTTGGGTCATTGTCTTCACCTCTCTCAGCACTCATTTCACTGTTCTTACCGCTTTTCTTTCTCCTCTTCCTCTTCCTTATGTGCCCCTGTGCGCATGCGCTCACTTTTGTGGAGGCCAGAGGCTGAAGTCAGGTGTCTTCCTCTATTGTTCTCATTGCACTGTTTGAGACAGAGTCTCTCCTTGAACCTTCACCTGAAGTGGGAAGTCCTTCTGTATATGTGTTGCTTTTATTGGTTAATGAATAAAGCTGTTTCCACCAGTGGCTTAGCAGAATAGGGCAAAGCAGATATTCCAAGCAGATGGAGGAGGAGTTAGAGCTAGGCTGGGAGAGCTATGTATAGAGAGAGTAGGTGGAGTCAGGGAGAAGCCATGTAGCTGTCACCAAAGACAGACGCCTCTGCTGAGCCCACTGGAACCTTGCAGATAAGCCATAGCCATGTGGCGATGCACAGATGAATAGGAATGAATTAATTTAAGATATAAGAGCTAGGTATCAATATGAATAAGTGATTGGCCAAGCAGTGATTTAAGTAATATAGTTTCTGTTTAATTACTTTGAGTCAGAATGGTTGGGAAACTAGTGAGCAGCTTCCGCCAACATGGACCCACTGATGACTGTCCTGGCTGGACAGTAAGGCCCTATAATGTGCCTCTTGTTTCTACCTCCCAGAGCTGGGCTTACAGCTCATGCCACCATGCCCAGGTTTTCATGTTAAATGCCATGGATTAGAATTTAGATCCTCATTCCTGTACAAAAAGGACTTCACCTACCAAATTATCTTCCTATTCCCTTAATACATATTTTCCTCAGAATAATTTAACCCTCCTACCTCTCCTCAGGCATTTGTATGACAGGAGGAGCAAATACTCTGGAATTAGAATTAGCACTGGGGAGCTATAGGACTTGGGCAATTTCCTCTTCATTACTCTGAATATATATATACATGTATATATATGTATACATATTTATACATGTATATATATGTATACATATATATTAGCTATAATAGCTGTTAAATACAGTAATCAATAAATATATCAGAGAAATGGTATCCTAGTTTGTAATCTTCAGCAAAGTCTCTAGCAGAAATATCCTGATATTTTAATAATAAATAGAAGTCTGTGCTCTTGACAAGGATGTCTGTCTTAGTTCGAGTTTCAATTGATGTGAAGAGACAGCAATGGACAACTTTTATAAAGGAAAACATTTAATTGGTGTAGCATACAGTTCAGAGGTTTAGTTCATTGTCATCATGGCAGGAAACATGGTGGCATGCAGGCAGACACGGAGCTGGAGAAGGAGCTGAGAATTATACATCTTGATCCACAGGCCGCAGAAAATGAACTGACTTAGGCATAGATTGTGCATAGAAGACCTCGAAGCCTGCCTCAACAGTGACATATTTCCGCCAAAAAGACAACAACTACTTTAACAAGGTCACACTTCCTAACAGTGCCACTCCCTATGAGTTTATGGAGGCCAATTACATCCAGACTACCACAGTGTCATAGACTATGGTGAAGGAGCTGCGTTGTTGGCTCTTGCAGCAAGGGAGGTATTCTCTGCTACTGGTGGCCATAAACACTCCCTTCAGGAGCTCTTCCCTGGCTGAGCCTCTTGCAAGAGTTCCCATCATGCTTCACTGTGCACCTCCCTGTGCACTTTCATTTGGTTCCTTTGGTTTGAGATCCCAAGTGCTGGGATTAAAGGTATGTGCCACCACTGCCTGGCCTCTATGGTTACTCCATAATCCAGGTAAGCTTTATGTTTTAGAGCACAAGCAAAATATGACCACATTCTGCTTTAGAACTTGTTATAATACCTGTATATAACCTGTATAATACCTTGTTATAATCACTTTCATGAATTTGTTACTTAATGTTTCCCAAAATCACCTTGTGACGTCAGCAGGATATTTTCATCTTTATTGAAAAAATCCAGGATCTAAAAGTCACTACATGTGAAATTCTTTGCCCAGATTTCCCAGAAAAACATAGGTAAAATTGGGACTATAATGAAAATGGACTGCTGTCTATTCCTGTGCTCATTCTGATGTCATTTATGCTGCATTAGTGGGCTTACTTTAATCCCAGGCAGTAGAAATCTCAGATGAGAAAATGACACATTCCTCCAACAAATAGTATGATTAATGAAAACTATATTACTAAAACTCATTGCAGGAACCATTAAAGACCCAAAGCCCTATCTTCTAGATTTGTTTAAACTTCAGTGCCTTTTTCTTACATTTGGCCAAGACTGTGCTACAACTGTTCACTGTCACCAGAATGAGCAACTTCAAAAAAGCCATCAGACGTCTGGCATGGCCTTTTCACCAGCACTGATCCAATGACTACATGCCAAGCGATTTGCACCATCTGCTGGGCATGAATCACTAGAGAAGGACAAGTGGACAGCTGGAGCTGTCATCTTTGAAATGCCACTGAGGGAAGAAATACCAGAATTCCCATCAAAAGGCACACAAAGTACCCTAGGGGAGCCAGAAGAGACTGGTGAAAATATGGTGGCATTTCTGATGAAGGTCTCTTCCGTGGCACTTTGGAACCTTTTTCTCTTTCCTAGATTCCTTTTGAGGGATAGTTTTGCTGTGTCCTGTGAAAAACACATAAGCAGAAACATTTCAGGATAAGTTTTCAGCAAGGGGAATAA